>NC_062967.1:14918910-14978303 GCF_023119035.1 Salvia hispanica | reverse complement strand
GAGCTTGAATCTGAGAAATCACTACATCAGAGACCGGATCTTGCATGAGATACATTCCATGTAATTTAGATAGAATAGAAAAAAATATTTTAAGATTCAGAGCAAGATATTTGTTACTTTTGCAGTGTCACAAATATTAGTATCACTAGTCTATCAATTCTAAGATAAAAGATTGGCTAGTAGTATCTAACTGAGATGGCACACTGTAAATTTTTAATAGTGAAAATGCCACTAAGCAAGCCAAAAGAAGCTGACTGTTGCGATGATAATAGAGCAACAGTAAGGTAACAAAAAGCACGTGGACTGTACCTTTGTAAGCAAAGGCCTCGCCTCTTCAACAACAGCAGCAATCTGCTCAGCCAAGGAATAGGTATTCGCCACACCTATTCCTTCAACTTCACGCCCGATGCGAGTAAATATTCCAACCAATGCATCCAAGCTCACCCCCTGGCGCCCCTTCAACTTTTGCCTGTCACACACAATAAGACCCTCTTTAACACAACCAGCATGAAGAGGCCCAACCGATGGCACCGGAATGGGATCTTTTGGTGTGATATCAATGAGTGTTTCCATAAGAAGGCCGGATTGATTGACTTCAACCACCGAGTTCCTTGGTATTATTACTTTATCATCTTCAATCTGTAAGTATCAACATCAATAAAACCTCAGTGATTTTCAGTACACACATTGAAGCCACAAGTGGAAAACAAGCCTCACCTCAACTATAGCCTCAATATTCCTCAACGAGGGGTTCACACGAACCACATTGCCAACATTAACCCCTCTAATCCTGACAGGCGTTCCGGTGCAAATGCCAGAAGCCTGATCGAACTCGAAAACAGCCAAGTACTTGTTAAACTTTGATCTCAACTGAAACCCCCTCAACCAAGCCAAGCTAAATGCCAACAGAAACGCCCCAGAAATGAGGAACAAGCCAACTCCACCCTCCCACACGCTTTTCCCCCCAAAACCGAAATCACTCAAAGGCCTCAGAGTTTGCTTCCAAATTGCCCTAGGAACATCCAGAGCCAGAGAGAGGAGGCTCTTCGATTCACTCTGAAGGTTATGATCCGCATCAGCAGATGATGAGTTGGCTCTGATAGTAAGAGCTTTCCTATTCCTATTTCTAAGAGGAGTAGTCAGACAGGGCAAGGAGCTCAATGCAACATACTCTGAATTAGGTTTCACAGAAAAAGATCTCAGAAGCAAGGAATTCGTTTCCATGTTCAATTCAACTTTAGACTGAGAACTTATAATTCAATCCAATAGTTGACGATTGTGGATTTCTGGATACTATCCTCAATCATTGACATTGATCAACCGCTAAAAGAGTTGCTGAAATGAAAATTCACGGCGTGCATCAACCAAAATGCAGTAGAAATTAGTGTAAAGTAGCTGGTGAATGCAGAGGAAATATTAAGAATGATTAAATTATGGAAAGCTACAAAGGAAGAGATACCATATAGCTATTTGATTGAGGTTGGAAGCTCCGGAGAAACCAATCCCTAGCCTGAACCCCAGTGAGTGATAGAGAGAGAGAGTAGTGAGAAGGTCGCAGTGACGAGAGCTAGAGTGAGATATGGGCTGGGCCGTTTCGATAAGTCAGAATTTTGATTTGAAGCCCATATGCGTGATACTACTTTAATAAATAAATTTAAGTTAGAGAGTTTAGTTTTAGTTGATTATAAACTTCACTTTTAGATACTCTCTTTTCGTCTATAAAAAAAAATTTCATTTCTGAACTACATGAATTTTAATATATAATTAATAAAAATATGGAAAAAAAATAAAAAAAGTTGGTAAATAGGAGTATGAAAGAAAAAGAAAAAGTGATAAGAGATTAGTATTAATTTTGATGGACAAAATGAAATAGAAAACTAGGATTGTTTTTCGGACGGGGGGGCATATTAAATTTATAATGAAAGGTGAATTAAGTGAGTTAGAGTAATGTGAACTCATTTACTAGTAAAAGTATAATGAGATTCAACAGAATGAAACGACAAAAACAAATTCCTATTATCATATAAAGAGAGTAAAATCTCATCTTTAAAACAATGGTAGCGATTTAAATATGACTTTTTATAAATTTGGTTAATTTATAAATAGTTTCTCATCATACAGATTTTATGTAAAATCGATGGCGAAGTGGTAGCCGACTCGACATGAGGATTAAGGTGGATGAGTATCCATGAAGTGCATTGGATAATATACTTATGTATTGGCCTAAAAATGCTCACCTAGGATATAGTATTATGAAAATTGTCAACCAATTGGCATGCAATTTGCTCCGATCAAACCGGCCTAGCCCAAAAACTCGGGTTCTTATCACGAGCTTTAAGAATATGATAATTACTTTTAAATTACAATTTTAAAAATAAAATTTATTTGAAAATTTTGGTTGGGTCGAGTTTGGACTAGGCCCGTTTGATAGAAGCAATTTAACTAATCGCACGGCGACGAGTGATTATTATTATTATTATTATTATTATTATTATTATTATTATTATTATTATTATTATTATTATTATTATTATACATTTACTGCAAAAGAAATAGAGAAAAAAAGTCAAATTAGTTGGTCAATATTTGAGGTTGGATTTTGTATTTGATGACGAATTCTCAATTCCGGTATTTATAGTTATGGGACGTTGTTTGGTCCTACACGATTACTAAATGCTAGTACTACTATTCTGTGTTTACTGCAAGATTATTTTATTAATTAGTCAAAAAACTATACTACTACATATTATAAAGCAACCTTAATTAACATTATTAATTTAATTATACATGTGAACCCTTACCGAGTTATGATATATCCAACCTCGATTAAATAATAACAGCAAACAGAAAATAAGAAAACGAAAAATAATGTCATTAATTACAATAAAGGTGTTGTGATCTTGGGAAAATCGATGTGTCTTTTAGTTGCAAAGGTGTAGTGTGATGGATTTGTAAATTAATCTCATAGTTTGAATAGATTTATCAAAAAATCTTATAGTTTGATTCGGCAGTGGTGCATTAAGTGCATTGCGATGTGTTTACTGCAAGATTATTTCTTATTGTTGTTTGTTTGATTTTAGCTTGGAACTAGCCTGCTCGTTAGCAAAAAAAAAAAAATTTAAAATAAAGCTCAAATCGACGTATTGTGCTATTTCGGTAATTTCGGTAATAACTTTCACATTCTTTTGAATGTGAGAGCATACAATTATTGAATAAAGGATAACAAAACAAAGAATTCTTCGCTAAGAAACTACAGAAAATAATAAATCAAAGAAAAAAAAATGATCGAATTGAATATGTGGTTAAAAATAATAAATAAATAATAATAATAAATGAGCCTTCATATGCATAGATCTTAATTTAATGTCCAGCCCCAGGGCTCGGACCCGAATCCTTGACTGCTCCGAGCGGTTTAGCATCTGTATACTTGTTTCCTTCCCCAGGGCTCGGACCCGAATCCTTAATTCCTCCGAGCGGTTTAGCATCCGTATACTTGTGTCCTGCCCCGGGGCTCGGACCCGAATCCTTAACACCTCCGAGTGTATATCCATCCACAACCGTGTGCCCTGCCCCGAGACTCGGCCCATCCTTCACTACGTCAGGCGAAGGCACCGCACTCAGACGACGCGCACCGCTCACCAACACGATCGAGCTAGCCAAAAGGAAGAGGACCAATATGTTGATCGCTTTGATTGCCATTTGAAATATTGAATGCAATAAAATTATTTCAAGTGATTTTAATTTGTTGTAGTGATGATCGATATGGTAAAATTGATCGTGGATGCAAGTATTTATACTAACGATTTATTGACTAGGAGTGACGTGAAATAATTTTTGGGAAGTTGCATGGGAGTTTCATGAGTTTTGAAAATTGAAAAATTAAAATAAAGAGTCTAAGTTGGGTACGTAGCATTTGTCATTGGAAGAGATGAGTTTTATTTGCTTATTGAGGTTGCATGTTCTCAATTCATGCTATATGGATTATTTTGGTTTCTATTTTAGGGACCACGACCAACATGTTTGAATTCAATTTTTTGGAATTTAATTTTTAAGGTGGAATTGAAACTGTTGCATGCTTACTTGTGCAATAGTATTGTTGAATAGTATAGGTTGTCGTTCAAACTAATTCTCCACGTGTGCAATTGAGATTTCTGGCTGCTATGCATTAGGCAATACTTATTTTCATAGCGGACTAAGTTTGGTCGCCTCAAGTGAAAAAATACTACCTATTGAGTATCATATTTAGTGTGGGTACAAGTTTAAAGAAATGTAAAAAAAATAGGTTGAATAAGTTAATGGATTATGAGTCCTACTTATATATATATATTAGTTTTATATTAAAAATGTGAGTAGAATTGGTTGGTGAAATGTGAGATCTACTTACCTTTTATAGTAAAAGTAAAATGTGACTCTTATTGTGGGACTGACACATATGGGACGGAGGTAGTATTTAATTGTACATTGGTTAATAATAGGAAAGAAGATCGATTTTGTCATTGTTTAAAATATTTATTAGAAAATATTTCTTCATTCATCCTATTCTAAGTAACGTATTTTTGTTTTGAAATATCTCATTTAAACGCCACATTCATCAAAATAGAAATGCCACCCTCACTCTTTTTTTCTTTTCACTACTTAACTCATAAAATAACACTGCATAAAATTACATGACAAATAAAAAATGTTCCATCTAAAATGGGACATAGGAGTATAATGTTGAGATAACTCTCATTAGGTACCCAATTTTTAAGAATAAAATTTCCACAAATTTTTTAGAATAAGTATAATGGCACGATAGCTAATATTTCACCTCAATTATTGACGTGGTCATGAACATCTAAGGTGTAATCTCAGTTGTTGCTTCCTCGTTCTCAATTAAATATCTCATATTTCATTATTTGTACGATCTCCAATAAATGTCATTCCATTTTTAGTAAGTGGATTACATATTCCACTAACTCATTAATGTTACTCACGATTAGTATATGAGTGAACTACACATTTAGTCTCTAGCTTTTGGACTTGTAACACCACTTACCACTGACAAAAAAAAAAAACATTACCATAAATTCCTATAACAGTGAACTACGCATTCTAGTTTCTATTTCATTCCATAAATTCATCGTTGTTTCACTTTCAATTTATCATCCACTCTATATTACTTCATATGTCCGCCGTTATATGTTACTAGTTTTTGGGAGTTGTCGGACCTCACATTCCGCTAACTCATTATCTCTCATATTTTATTGTAAAACTATATAAAATTCATATTTTATTAACTTTTTTCAACTTACTTTTTATTATATTTCTTAAAATTGTGTCAGATCAACATGACGTGTAATGGTGATCGGTGGCAGAGGGAGTATGATCTATTTTCGGTAGCATGCTTACTTATGTAATCAAAATCTTTTCCCGACTATTTATGCAGATCATACCATATGTTTCGTATGCTAAATTATTTGCGAATTTTTATTGTATTTTCTCTCATCAATATGATTTAGGATCGATTTGTGAGTATGTGATTTGAGTTTTGAGGTGTTTTTCCATTAGATGGTTTTCTTACGTCATATACAAAGATTATAATCTGTGTAGGTTTATCATTAATTTACTCGTTGCCTAGGATGAAAAATCAAATAATCTATGTTGTACTAAATGTTGCGACAACTTATTGAGATTTGGTCTAAATTTGATTTTCAAACCTAAACAAGTCAAAGCTTAAGAAATGAGAAAACTAAATATGACATGTGCGAGTGGATTTTCAAGCCGACTAATCTACACCCATCAATTGGCCACATATGGCCGCACCACACATTCTCAATACTTAATCTAGAAGTCAATCATAAACAGTAACCAATTGCATATTAATGTCAAATTTCCAACTTTTATTATAGCAAGATTCACCAACCCAAATGGTGGCTGTTGAATTGCTTTAGTTGAACTTAGTGTGTACCAATTACAAATTGTGTTCTCCAACTAACTAACATCCTAATTAATTAAATATGTCCAATTAATCAAAACCCAAATAAACTCAGTCCACTTAAAACGTTTTTCCTTCAATTATTATAGGTCCAAAGTTATCACTTGAGTAAATGGAGAACCACTATTGGTGCTCTTACAAAAACAAACAAATCAGACATTTCCTCTCTCATCGAATGAAAATTGAAATGGACATCGTGGAAACTTATTGGTTCGATTTGTTGAGCTTGGCTGTGATTATGTTCAATATGTTGAGCTTTGTGTTCGACCTCTTTAGTTGATTATGATAACGTGTTCGATCTATTGAGTTTGGTTGCCAATAATCCAAATTTCATTCTATAGATTTTGGATCACCAGTATAAAGTTCATCAACAATGCAATGTATGTGGTTGTTCCAACTTCATTTTTCAGGCTGTAGTATATAGTGTTAAATTGCCCCTGACCAAATGCTTGTTTACTTTTAAGGAATATATGGGAGTTGTCTTAAATTTATCAGCCTCACAGGCATAGATCTATAAACAATACTCGATTCGTTCTTAGTAGAAATGGTTGGAACTTCCAAATTGCTACAATTCATGAGATTACACAATACAAAACCATGAGGCACAAACACTAACCATATCATACATAAAAAACCAGTTCCAATATAGCACACATAAAAACCATGAGGCAACAAGCACTAGACAAATTTTAAAAAAAAAACAACAATACACCATGAGGAACTTAGTGTCACCTCCCTCCATCCATATCCAGCAATAAAAACACCTCACTCCCATTAGGCAGGTTCGAAGCCACACCGCTGAACGATCCACTAACTGAGTCGTCCCCCTCAACTGTGAAGCTATCCGTGGGCAGCCGCTTAAGGACCGGCATGGCCACGCCCCATGACACCTCGGTCGTGGTGTCCTCATACGGCTGCCTCGGCACGGCCGAGTGCTGAAGCTGGCGGCAGTACTCCAAATCCCACAACACATCCACCATATTAGGCCTATCAGCCCCATTATCCTGCAAACACTTCTCCACAATCTCACCAAACTTCCTTAAAGAATTCGGATCAATCTTCCCCTCAAGACAAGGATCCACAACCTTCTCCAACTCCCCCTTCTTCTGCCAAACCATCCCCCAATCCGCCAAGTTCACCTCCTCCCTCGGCAGCTCCTGATCAACCGCTGGCCTCGCGCATAACACCTCCAGCAGCACCACCCCGAACGAGTACACATCCGATTTCTGCGTAAGCTGCAGGCACCTAAAGTACTCCGGATCTAAATACCCGAAGCTGCCCTTCACCTCCGTACTCACATGAGTCTGATCAAGCGGCCCGGAATGAGACAGCCCAAAATCAGCCACCTTCGCCATGTAGCTCTCGTCCAACAAGATGTTCGTCGACTTGATGTCTCTATGAATGATCGTCCCGGTCAATCCAGTATGCAAATAATGAATCCCCTTTGCTGCCTCACAGCATATCCGCAGCCTCTCGTCCCACGAGAGGCTGCGTATCACATCCCCATACAAATGCTCCCTCAAAGTGCCATTCTCCATGAACTCATACACAAGTATCATCTCGCCCTTCTCGTCGCAGTAGCCAACGAGCGAGACGAGATGCTGGCATCGTATCTTCGACAAAACTCTTATCTCCGTGTGAAACTCCTCAAACCCCTGCCCGTGCCCTGCCTCACTCCTCTTTATAGCCACTCTGTTTCCATTCCTCAGCGTCCCCTTGTATACTTTCCCGAAACCCCCCTCTCCGATCAGCAGCTTCGTGTCGAAGTGATTCGTCGCGAAGAGGATCCCGGACAGCGGGATCTTCAGCCCGAGGTTCAAGTCAGCAAATACCGATGACCGAGCAGTAGTCCTACTATAAGAACTCCCCAACGGCCAATTCAAATTACCCTTCCTGAAACGAAGAAACATCACACCGAAAAATACTCCCAAAACCAACACCAATCCACCAAGACAAGAGCCAAGAATGACAAACAATCGTTTCCCAGATGAAGCACCATCTTCAGAATCAGAGGCCTTGTCTGTAAGCAGCTCCATTATCTCCACACCATTCAACATTGCATTTCAAACAACCATTTCTAAGTCGGGGCCAACGCTTACATTCATAAAAACGGAATCATCCGATTCCACCACATGATCTTTATAAAAGGGAGCTGCCCCCTGAGAAATCTCACCCCAAGGATACACATTATAATGATAATTACCATAGATAAACAGATAGAATTTAAAGAACTCATTCGAGGTATCACTAACAATGTCACAAAAATGCAACCTCAAGAGATGGTTAACTCCCTTCTTAACCTCAAACCGCCACGAAATATTATCGGAGCTGTTAGTATTCTTCTCTTTCGCAGTGTTGTAAACATTATCAGGAGCAATGAATTTCGTAGCTGCACCATCCAGTCCATCCTGATACTTAATGTCATCACCATAAGTATGGGGCTTGGAAGTGTTTCCGGAGAGCAAATACGGATCATCGGGAGCCCAATACCTCATCAGCGTATCCGTCCCCCTCGTAACGTTTTCCTCTCCGACGTTAATCCTATGAACAACCCTGAAATTATCCAAAACGCCCGTAAAGTTTCCGCGACTTCCCTGCCTAGTCACGCGAGGAGTATGAAGAGTAGCATAATCAGGAATTAGCTCCGGGGGCGCGAGGAAGACCTCGATCGCGTTGACGAAGAATTTGATCTTCAGCTTCCCTGCGGTTGCCTTGATCAGGAACTCTTCCACGAGAGGGAAGCTGCTGCTCTGGGCGGTGAAATTGGATAGGAGGGAGAAGCCGGCGGCGGAGACGTTGAAGAAGGGGTTTCCGAGGGAGGGGAAGGGGAAGAAATGCAAGCGCACGACGTAGGTGCCGTTTTGGTACAAATTGAGGTCGTAGGAGGATGGTTCTGTGAAGATTCTTGCGGTTAAGTAGAGTGGGAGGGTTTGATTTGAGGCAGCGGAGGTGGTGGTGGTGGTGCCGGTCGAGGAAAGTGAGAAGTTGGAGGGGTTCTCGTCGCTGGTGAAGCTGCGGTTGTAGGTGAAGAGGGAGGAATGGGAGCCGCAGTTGATGAAGTAGTAGTCGGGGAGAGTGTAGGAGGATGAGGGGAAGAGGAGAGATGAGAAGTGGAGGAGAAAGATGAGGGAAAGTGATGAGAGTATGTTGTTGTTGGGATGAAGGGACTCCATGCACGATTGACAATTATTGCAGTCGAGTTATGGAATGGAAGTAGCAAATTATTTGATTGAAGGAGGGTAGAAGATAAGTGGAAGAGCTTGACTTGAAGTTGATTTGGCCCTCACAATTATGGAGAGTTACTATTATTCTACCCTTATTCGTTTGATTTTTTATTTTTAATCGTTGCTACATACTCCCTTTATTTAAAAAAATAAAATAGGTAAGTTATAAATGACACGGATTTTAATTCGCAATTGATAAAGTAATAAAAAGAAAAAATGTGATAGAATTAGTATCATTGCAATTTATGGTTCATATTTAGAATGTTGTATAGAGTTAGTATTAGTTTTAAAAAAATTATTTTTAAAATTAGTCTAATTTTGATGAATATTTCAAAATAGCAAAATTAGGTTATTTTTTATCGAAGGAATATGATTGTGAGACCAAGCAAGCTCCATTAATTAGAAAAGTCTTCCATGTCGGAGTAACAACATTGACCATGTCCAGAATGAGCATAAACATACTAAGTGATGTGTTTATTAGTAAAAAAAAGTTGTTGCATTTTTTAAGGGAAAAGACACACGATCCTTCTCTCCCCAAAATGGCTGGCCTATGGCTGGCCTACCGACCATTGCGGATGCTCTTACGAATGAAGGGAGTATCATTTTCTCAAAACACGTGCAAAAAAACGTATTATTTTAGCTGGAACGGATGGAGTAGTACTATTTTGTTCCAGAGGAAGAAGATAAACGGTAAAAGGTATACAAAAATAACTACCACATTTATTTTTTCTGTGAAAAAGATGTAAAAATATTTGTTTAAAATTGATGGAGATATAAACATTCTCAAATACCCTTCCTATTAGAGATGGAGTTTTTGTTATAAAAAAAAGAAGAAGTTAAATATGGTATCTATTTATCTTTATCTTTCTATTTAGCGCATCTCTTGAAAATGCTCTTAGATCATCCACAAAAGTACTCTTAGCAACAAGCTCTTAACTATTCGAAGGTCTCACACCACTTTTAACCATTTTTTATTTCATCTCTTAGCTAAGTGATAAGGCCTATAACAAATAACAATTCATCTCATCTTTTAATTACTCACGGATCTCACTATTCTATTCTTCAATTCAAAAATATAATTAATCAAAACATTCCTTCTGTCCCACCCTAAATAATACTTCCTTTGTCCCTGAAAATTTGTCACCTATTTTCTTTTACGTCCGTCCCTAAAAATTTGTCACCTTTCACTTTTACCATTTTTGGTAATGGACCTCACATTCCACTAACTCATTGATACGCTCAGATTTTGCACTGTTTTAAGGCCTTTATTTGGTCCGTTTTGAGTGTCAAAGTTGCATTACATGTCCATTATTTGCATATTTTATCTATTTTGGTATTTTGACGTGTTTTGTGTGAAATGTGCAAAATATAGCAGAAAAAGGGCATAAAAAGGTGAATTTCCGGAAGCAGGAGCTGAAGGGCAACCCAGCGGTCGCTGCAACGAGTCCAGGGAGTTCTGGAGCTGTCCAGCGGCCCGCTGGGAAAACGCGGTGCACGACAGCTGTGTTCAAAATCAATTTTTTCGGTGATCCTAAAGTCCGATCAGGGCGTTCTACACACCATTCTCTTCGTCTTGAAAAGAGCTTCAAGATGGTACCAAAATCACCTCAATTGGAGTTCTATGGAGAGAGTTATGGAAAGTCGCGCAAAGCTGTCAGTTGTAGTCTAGGCAAAAATTTAAAGAAGGAAAGAAGATATTACCTTGTGAAGCCAAATCTTTTTCTTCTACTATGGGGCACGAAAATTCCATCTTTCCTAATGCTTGGAGGAAACTTATTATCAAATTTAAATCATCCTCAAGCCTATATATATCCCATAACCTCATTCATAGAATTCACCCTTCCATAGCTCCCAAAAGGGGAGCTTTCATAAGCTCCTCCCCGACCCTAATCTTTCATCTTTCACCCTTCATCTTCTTTTTGCCAATAAATTCCATAGCATAAATTTGAGAGTTCTTCATTGTGCAAAGGGTTGAAGAAGGAATCAAGAGAAGATCAAGGCTAGAAGGATTCACCCTTTGGGTTTTATTTGCTTTAGTTCTTATTTTCTTTATGACTTCCTTACAATCTATGTTTTTAGCTTATTCTTTCATGTATAACTAAATTCATAGGATTTTCGGGATGTGTTAGTAATTATTGGTTTATACAGTTCTGTTTTCTATTTAATATCCGTTTTGTTTTTACTTCGTTTCTTTCCTAAGTTGTTCCGTAATACTTCATGCTTGAGTGACACATTCGACGAAAATTTAATATAACTTGCTACATAATCGTGAGAGGAGGTTGGCGAGTTAGATCCACTGACACTACAGTTAGCTTCCCTTAAAACGGCACTGTTAATTGAGAGTGAGGACTTTTCAAGGGTCTTAAGAGCTTTTAGGAGTTACGGATCTAGGATTGACAACCCTAGTGTTAGTAATCTACGCTTGTACCGCATGGGCATAAATATGTGACTCGTTCTATCGAAGTATAAACTGTGCTAGGGTATTATAGTTGGAATTTGTATAGCCATGATTGTGAATGCACATCCCTATAATTCTCTTATCTCTCATACTTTATCTTTGTGATTTAATTGCATTTAGTTGTTTACTAGCTTTGAATTGTTTTTATCCAAAATTCTCTTGTTTCTCTAGATAGTATTTGACGCTTAGTACATAATAGCCAGTTGCAATTATATTCCTCGTGTTCGATATCCCGGAACTGACCTTTAGCTATACTAGATCTACCATGTATACTTGCAGATATTTTTAGTGCTAATAAAAAGTGCATCACTCATTCTCACTTACATTTTATTTTAAAACAAATGTATAAAAGTAGGAACTTTATGTCACTAATGTTTTCAACTCACTTTCTGTTACATTTCTTAAAACCCGTGTCGGTTCAAATGGTGATGAATTTTGAGGGACGGAGGGAGTAGAAGTATATTTTTCTTTTTGGGATGTCTCATCCTAAATGACACATTTCTTAACTCTCTCTCTCTCTCTCTCTCAGTTAAGTGATAAGATCTATAATAGTTCATCTCATCTATTTTTCAACCCTAGGTAATAGGAGTGTATTTTCCTTTTTGGGATGTCTCATCCTAAATAACACATTTCTAAGTAATAAAAATGTCACTTTCTCTACTTTTTCTCACTCTTACTTTACCATATCTTCACTTACGTTACAAAACAACACTTCAAAAAATCTTGTATCGAAAAAGAAATGCTTCACTTAGAGTGTGATGAAGGGAGTAAGTTTTTTCATGGCATCTCCTAACTTGGGGAATGAAATTTTTGTTCTTGCGTAGATAAATTTAGGGTTGATAGATATATAAAACACGAAATTTGATCAAATTCAGATCTGTCTCATGAATTTTGAGCAAAATTTAGAATACTAAATCACGAAATAATTTTATTCTTATTTTCTCATCTATGCATCAATCAACGTCCTTTTATGATACTAAAAACGACAATATGTTAATACAATAAGAAGAAATATATAAAAGAAGAAAAATACTTATATTGATAAACACGTTGTTTTGAATATGTTAAACAATAATTTTTTGTGGATGGATCAGACAATTGAGAAAAATTGAAACTTTATAATTTAGAGTGAATTACATAAACGGTACCCGATCTTTCACTTTCGCACATAAATGGTACCTGATCTTTATTTATATCGTTTTTGGTACCTATTAATCACATTTTTGGTACCTGATATAATTTTCATCTCAAAATACCCCCTAAACAAATTCATTTTTCCATTTATGTCAAAAGTGATATTATGATACATTCTCTCATTCTCCTCACTATTTATAGTACTATTATGATTAATCAATATTAATATTATTATTTTGATGTTATAAATTAATAATTAATTTATTTTTTAATATATATTTAATCATAATTATAGTTATAATTATATTCAATTATTATAATAATATTACTATTATAATAGTAAAAACTAATAATAATTAATAAATAATAATTATTATTTTATATTAAATTAATAACTAATCAATGTAGTCTTAGTCAAAATTTAAAATTGTGAATGAATTCATAATGGTAAAGAGTTGAATATTTTTAGTTAGGTGTTTCAACCCTAAAATGAGTATAAATAATTTAATTAATTTAATTACTTTAAATAATTAATTTAATTAGGTGTTTTGTTATTGATTTATATTATGAATGCAATTAGATTTATGTATAAAACACTAAAAAAAAGAAGAAAAAGAGGAAACATAAACTAAGGGAAAAAGAAATAAGAAAGGAAGATAAATACTAAAAAAAAGAAGAAAATGAAGAAAAAAGAAAGAAGAATAAACTAAAGAATAAAAAAAGAAATAAAAATTACATATTTGGTTCTATTTGATTGAAATTTCCAAAAATATCCTCCATAACAAAAAAATCACATATTTAGTATCTAGAGTTATTTTTGTCATGAGGTACCAAAATGATATAAAATAAAGATCATGTACCATTTATGTGCGAAAGTGAAAGATCAGGTACTGTTTATGTAGTTCACTCTATAAGTCAATACAATTTCAAAATTTATAGGACATATTAATGTTTGACCAAATTTTTAAATTTTAAAAGGCTGTTAACAAATAAATTTAACATACTTGTCATACTACTACTATTTATGAAATTCTTCTTTCTAGTTTTAATTGAAGTGAAAACACATCTGTATTTTTTTTTAACCAGAAAATAATCGCATGCTTCAAAGATATAAGTATTTATTTCTAGTACTCCTATCATACTTCATGGATTGTGGTGCCCTTAGCTACCCTTGTAAGTGTAACTTGTAAGAGATGTAGTGAAGACACAATTAACCAATTCATTGTTATTAGTAGGAATGGTTGGGTCTTCCAAATTATAATTCATGAGACCATATATTCCACAAAAATACATTTTATCCCAATTCGAAAGACACACATACAATACCATGACTATGAGGCAACAAACACTAGACATATTTAACAAAAAACAACACACCAAGATGAACTTAAGTCTCACCTCGCACCATCCATATCCAGCAACGAAAACACCTCACTCCCATTAGGCTGACTCGAAACCACACCGCTGAACGACCGACTAACCGAGTCGTCCTCCTCAATCGTGAAGCTATCCGTTGGCAGCCGTTGAAGGACCGGCATGGGCACGCCCCACGACACCTCGGTCGTGGTGTCCTCATACGGCTGCCTCGGCACGGCTGAGTGCTGAAGCTGGCGGCAGTACTCCAAATCCCACAACACATCCACCATATTAGGCCTATCCCCCCCATTTTCTTGCAAACATTTCTCCACAGTCTCCCCAAACTTCCTCAGTGAATTCGGATTAATCTTCCCCTCAAGACAAGGATCCACAACCTTCTCCAACTCCCCCTTCCTCTGCCACACCATTCCCCAATCCGCTAAGTTCACCTCCTCCCTCGGCAGCTCCTGATCAACCGCTGGCCTCGCGCATAGCACCTCCAGGAGCACCACCCCGAACGAGTACACGTCTGACTTCTGCGTCAGCTGCAGGCACCTAAAGTACTCCGGATCCAAGTACCCGAAGCTGCCCTTCACCTCCGTACTCACATGAGTCTGATCAAGCGGCCCGGAATGAGACAGCCCAAAATCAGCCACCTTCGCCACGTAGCTCTCGTCCAACAAGATGTTCGTCGACTTGATGTCTCTATGAATGATCGTCCCGGTTGATCCAGTATGCAAATAATGAATCCCCTTCGCTGCCTCACAGCATATCCGCAGCCTCTCGTCCCACGAGAGGCTGCGGTTCACATCCCCATACAAATGCTCCCTCAAAGTACCATTCTCCATGAACTCATACACAAGTATCATCTCGTCCTTCTCGTCGCAGTAGCCAATGAGCGAGACGAGATGCTGGTGTCGGATCTTCGACAAAACCCTTATCTCCGTGTGAAACTCCTCGAACCCCTGCCCGTGCCCTGCCTCGCTCCTCTTTATAGCCACTTTGTTTCCGTTCCTCAGCGTCCCCTTGTAAACCTTCCCGAAACCCCCCTCCCCGATCATCAGCTTCGCGTCAAAGTGCTTCGTCGCGAAGAGGATCCCGGACAGCGGGATCTTCAGCCCGAGGTTCAAGTCAGCAAAGGGCGTCCCGGTCACCGATGTCCGAGCAGTAGTCCTACTATAAGAACTCCCCAACGGCCAATTCAAAACCCCATTCTGCTTCACTTTCCTCTTCCTGAATCGAAGAAACACTACACCAAACACTACCAAAACCAAAACCAATCCACCAATACACAAACCAAGAATCAGAAACAAGCCTTTGCCAGAACCATCTCCAGAATCAGAGGCCTTGTCTGTGAGAAGCTCCATTATCTCCAGACCATTCAACATCGCATTTCGAACACTCGATTCCGAGTTGGGGCCAACGCTTACATTCACAAAACCGGAATCATCCGTTTCCACCAACCGATCTATATAAAAGGGAGCTGCCCCCTGAGGAATTTTATCCCAAGGAAACACCACAATAGGCTCATCACCATCGACAAACAGGTTGAATTTGAAGTTCTCATTCGAGGTATCACTAACAATGTCACAGAAATGCAACCTCAAGAGATGGCTAACTCCCTTCTTAACCTCAAACCGCCACGAGATATTATCGGAGCTATTAGTATTCATCTCTCTAGCAGTGTTGTAAACAGAATCAGGAGCAATGAATGTCGTAGCTCCACCGTCCTGATACTTAATCTCATCAGTGTAAGTGTGGGACTTGGAAGTGTTTCCGGGGAGCAAATACGGATCGTCGGGAACCCAATACCTCATCAGCGTGTCACTTTCCCGCGTAACGTTCCCACCACCGACGTTAATCCTGTGAAGAATCCGCAGCGTGAAATCGCCCAAAACGCCGTTAAAATATCCGTTATCTCCCTGGTTACTACTCACGCGAGGAATGGGAACGGAAGCGTAGTCTGGAATTAGCTCCGGCGGCGCGAGGAAGACTTCAATTGCGTTGACGAATGCGGAAGATCGGTCTTTTTGAGCAGGATTGAAGTTGATCTTCAGCTTCCCTGCGGATGCCTTGATTAAGAACTCTTCTACGATTGGGAATCCGTAGCGGCCGGCGGTGAAATTGGATAGGAGGGAGAAGCCGGCGGCGGAGACGTGGAATTGGGGGTTTTCGAGGGAGGGGGAGGGGAAGAAATGGAGGCGTAGGATGTAGGTGCCGGTTTGGTCTAAATTGAGGTGGTAGGAGGATGGTTTTGTGAAGACTCTTGCGGTTTGGTAGAGTTCGAGGGTTTGGTTTGCGGCGGAGGAGGTGGTGCCGGTGGAGGAGAGGGAGAAGGTGGAGGGATTTTGGTCGCCGGTGAAGTTGCGTTGGAAGGTGGGGAGGGAGGAATGGGAGCCGCAGTTGATGAAGTAGTAGTCGGGGAGAGTGTAGGAGGATGAGGGAAAGAGGAGAGATGAGAAGTGGAGGAAGAAGGTGAGGGAAAGTGATGAGAGGATGTTGCTGTGGGAGTGATGGAGCTCCATGGATGATTGGATTTTGGGAGAGGAGAATTTGCAGTAAGAGATATGGAATTTGTAAAATGGTTTGATACTTTGATTGGAGGGGAGGCGAAGATAGAGTTGATGAGATTGACTTGAAGTTGACTTGGGCAAGTGTTGTGTTGTGGGCCTCACAATTATGGAGTTATTATTCTACACTTATATGCTTTTGAAGGTTCTCTGCCGCGGTGGGCCGTTTTTCGAATTTGTACGCCAACGCCCTCCGTCAGCTCAAGAGTGGGCAGAATGAGGACGACGCTCGGAGGATCGTCTGCGAGTCAGTTCCCTTGCAGGGGAAGTATAAGGAGTTCACCTTCTCGGGAGTGCTTCGTTTGGCCGAAGGACTCGAGAAGTTCCCGGCGGGCGCGATGCCGGGTGGCCGAAGAAGCAAGGCCGATCGAACTATAGCGGCTGACTACCGCGGCAAAGCTAGCCGGCGGATCCCACGACCTCCCCCGGGATGCTGAGGAGTTTCCATCCCCTCCTTCATTTATCGGTCGCCCCCGCCCGGCTTGGACAGAAGCGGGCCCAGCGGGCTGCGAGGGCGGATCCCCCTATCGCCCCGCGAGGTCCTGGGGCCTCCTCCTTCCGCCCTCCCACTCCGCCCCACTCGAGTACACTCTCCATTCGCGTAACCATACGCGAGATCGTATGTACAAGGTCTTCCAAGAGTGGAAGACCGCCACTGACCCCACGGAGAAGATGTTTCTTCACGAGATGCTCGAGAGCATGCGGGTTGATTTGGAAATCGCGAGGGCACGGCTAGCGGGTTCCGACGTGGGCTCAGATACCACGGGCGGCGGCGGCGGCGGCGGCGGCGACGGCGACGGCGATGAGGAGTAGAGAGTGGCGGGGCTCGTGTGTTGAAGCCCTTTTTTAAAAAAAAAAAAAATCATGTACTTTTTTTTTTAAATCTTTGTACTTTTTTTTAATGGAATGGATTAATTTTCCCGTATATGTGTCGTAAATTTAATTCCGTATTTTAATCGTAATTTTAATTCCGTAAATGTAGTATATTTTGAATTATTTTTATTGCGGCTGGCCTATGGCTGGCCTAAATCTGATGTGGTAGGTGGTTTTTTTAGTGTTGCTGACATGGCAGGAGAGAGAATGGCTGGCCTATTGCTGGCCTAAGCACCATTGCGGATGCTCTTATTTGATTTTTCAGATTTCATTAACTTGAAAAGTCTTCCATGTGGAAGTAACAACACTGATGAATTCCCGAATGATCAGAGCAACTTCGGTAAGTTGATGGTGGTGGAAGATTCAGAATATTAATTGATGTATTTCCTCATGACACGCAAACATTAAGTAATACTCTCTCTGTTCCCTCGTAGTTGAGGCAGAACTTTTCGGTCGAGTTTAAGAAATGGATGTTAAGTGTATTAAATAAATAGATAATAAAGTAAAGATAATAAAGTAAGAGATAGTAAATTGAGAGTGAGAAAAAGTGTTACAGAAATAACTCAACTATGAGGAAACTTTTCGAAATGGAAAAATGACTCAACCATGAAGAAACGGAGGGAGTGCTACCATAATTAATACTCCCTTTGTCCGCGAATAGGAGTCTCGTTTTCCATTTTAGTCCGCCCGCGAATAAGAGTCCTGGTTCACTTTTACCATAAATGGTAATAAGTTCATAACTTACACTAACTCATTCCACTCACATTTCATTCAAAACTAATATATACAAGTGGGACCCTTATTCCACTAACTTTTTCCACCCACTTTTTTTAACATTTCTTAAACTCATGCCGCCATGAATGGGACTCCTAATGGCGGACGGATGGAGTATAGCAGTAGTATAAAAGTTTTTGCATCTTTTTTAGGGAAAAGATACAAGATCATTCGATAGCCGATACACTCTCTCCCTATTGCCAATCATTGGGGAAAAACTTCTGTCCAATGCGCATATGTCGGAATGGCAAGGAGAAAATTATTTAGATTAAATATAGTAGAGAAAATAACGAGAGATAAATTGAAAGAGAGTAATTATATTGAAAATAGGTTTTCTTTTACTAAAAGGGAGATCCATTTATCTGTTTTTAAGTGATGTATTTATAGAAACTTTTCAAAACACAATATTAATATAATGTTGCCACAGTGTAAAATTTCAAGATTTTGATGTTAATACAATGTCGACACAATATCAATGTAATGTCAACACGATGTCAACCATTAACTGTGTTGAAATTTTCTGTTGATGTTAGAGCTTGTACAATATTTAGAGTTTGCATTTGATTACATTCCCGTATTATGATACTCCCTCCGTCCCATAAAGATAGTCTCACTTTGACCCGGCACGGGTTTTAAGAAATGTAATGAAAAGTGAGTTGAAAAAGTTGGTGGGTTGTGGGTCCTACTTTAAAGTATTAGTTTTATAATAAAATGTGAGTATGAATGAGTTGGTGGAATATGAGGTCCACTACCAAAAATGATAAAAGTGAAATGGGACAAACTTTGTGGGACAGACGGAAATGGAAAAATGGGACAATCTTTGTGGGACGGAGGGAGTATATAGGAGGAAGTGTATTTGGTGATCTTTATCGTCCCTCGACTGCCGATGTTGTCTTTAGAGCATCCCCATCCGTGCTCTTAGCTAAGAGCACGGAGGTGGGCCCGGACCCACTTTTACTCCTTGTCCTTAGCTAAGAGCACAACACCCACATCCGTGCTCTTAGCTAAGGACAAGTTCAAGGGTCCCACCATTCTATTATTCAATTTAAATACTCCAATTATTAAAAACATTTCTACATTATAAAAATACATTAAAAAATAAAAATTTCATAATTAAAATCCTAAAAAATAAAAATTACATAATTCAAAAATACTAAAAAATAAAAATACATAATTAAAATCCTAGAAAATAAAAAAATACATAATTAAAATCCTACAAATTAAAAATTACACACGTGGAAGACTAGTCCTCTATCCCCAATTGCCTCTTGAGACCCTGGATCATTTGCTCATGTGTTGCAAGTTGATCCGGAGTCATCCGAGATGTATCGTTCATGTAGAGTTGACTCAAGATGGCCCACAACGTGTTGTTCGGGGGTGGAGGAGGCACAAAGGGAGCGGGGGCGGCGGGGCAGGGGCCGGGGTGGGGGCGGATGGAGTCGAGACGCGACGGCGGGGGCGGTTGGCCGCCGCCTTCTTCCTTCCTTGCGGGCGGGAACCGCTCGGGCCAGCGTCGGGGCTATCCAAGTTAGCTCCGGCAAGCTGGGTAGCCATATCATCGGAGACGCCGTCGGATAGGGCAACCGACCTGGACCGTTTGCTGGAGGAGCCTGGAGGAGGATGCTTTGCTATGCCGCCCTATACTTCGGATGTTGGCGCCCCTCCTGCCAACAATCGAGGTACTTGAACGGTTTGAACTCCTCCCGTTGGTATGCCGCCAAGGCGGCGGTGACGATGTCGAGCTCGTTCGTGCCGCTCCCCGCCGACCGCTCTTCCTGGAGGTAAATCCCCTGGAACTTCCCGATTGCCTCGTTGCATCTGTAGATGTAATTGCGAACCATACTATCATTGCGATAGATGGTTCCCGCCGGCCGGGTTTCATTGTAGAGGCGAGTGATGCGCCACCAATACGTATCCCCGGTTTGGTTCGTGCCGACGTCCGGATCTTCGGAGACTGCCAAGTAGGATTTGAACATCGCCATCATCTCACACGGAGTGTACGGGGTGCGGGTGCCACGAACAGGAGGAGTAGGAACAGAAGTAGGAGTAGGAGTAGAGAGCTGTTGCTCCCTCCCGATCCGGGTTCGGGTGCCCACCCGAACCCGGGAGCGTTTAGGTCGTGCAACGGGTGAGGACGGTAGCCACCCGGAGCTTGCGAACCTTGGGTTTGAGGAGGGGCCGTAAATTGGGTTTCCGGACTATATCCGGCCTCGGAGTCGAACCAATCGTGGTTCCAACCGCGATTGCCGGAAGGGTGATCGTCGGAGCCGGACATTGTGTAGTGTGGTGAGAATTTAGATGAGAGAGTATGAGGAAAAAGATGAGAGAATGTAGATGATGATAGAATAGATAATAGATGAGAATGTGATTATTTTTGTGTTGGAGTTGGGGTATTTATAGATGAAAATGTGAATTTTGGGGAAAAAAATTGAAAAATAAATTAAAAGTGGGTAGAAAACGGATATATTTTTTTGGAAAGTGGGAAAATATTTTTTTTTTTGTTTAAAAACATTTTTTTAAAATAAATTTCGAATTTTTTTTAATAAAAAAAAAAAAAAACGAAATTGCCAACGGCTATGCCGTTGGCCAATCAGAAGCTGCCACGTAATTGTGCTCAGCGGCACGGACGTGCTCTTAGCTAAGAGCAGCGCCGTGCCGCTGGCACGGACGGACGACCTCCAGCGGCGGACGGACGAGCTTTGTCCAGCGGCACGGACGGACGGACGCGGTTTTCCCTACCGCTGCGGATGCTCTCAAGAAGAAGTTCAATTTGTTTTTGATTCCTTCTCCTTGTGTGTGATTTTGGATGAATGCACTTGCGTCAACCTGTCATAGTTTACACTACTTTGAAATGTCGTTACTTAAGAGTGGGAGAGAAAAATAGAGAAAAGTGGGATAGATTTTGAGATCTTCAATAATCATTATCATCACCAAATTCACCTCTGATTCTCCTAAAGATTTGAATCCAAAAAAAAAACCCTCCCTCCGTCTTCCATTAAATATCCCATATTTGATCAGTACGGGTTTTAAGAAATTATTTAAATTTATGAAGTAAAGTGGGTAGAAAAGTTGGTGGAATGTGATGCTTATTTTTATATATTGGTTTTATAATGAAATATGAGTAAAATGAGCTAGTGGAATGTATGGTGCACTTACCAAATATGGTAAAACTGAAATGGGATATTTACTGGCAAACAGACGAAAAAGAAAAATGAGACATTTAATGGTGGACAGAAAGAGTATAACACGAATGAAATCAACTAGCAATATATGGTACTTTCTAGGTAGATGTCACACTTGTGTGATGTATTAATGAGCATTGATTTTAGAAAATATTGTGAGAGAATTTTTTTTATCACTTCTTTTGTAGAATAAATTGAAAATAGAAATGTGAAATTTATCTCGAAATCGAGGGAGTACTTTCTTACGCAACGAAAAATAGTTGATTTTGGAAGGTGGGTGCACGGAAATCCGTCATGCTCTTTCTCATCTTTTTATAGGTATTACTTCTTTCAAATTTCTTCCTTTGCATTTTTCGGATTTACTACAATTTTGTATCAGTCATTTGCTACTTTCTCCCTTGCGGTTTCTGGAATTCGAATATTTCCTACATGAAACCGATTCAGTTTTTGGATTTCCTTGTAATTCTTAAATTATTTTCTAAATTTGTTATAGGTGTAAAAATAGTGAAAAATCTAGAAGAAGAAGAATCAGGGATTGGATTTGGATTGGAATGGAAGTATGAGTCAATTCAATTAGATCAATTTCTTTGTCTTAATTGGGCTTGGGCTCTGGACAAAAGATTTGGGAATTCATTGTCTTTTTCTTTCATTTGTAATCTTTTTCGTTTAGATATAAGTTTTTCATTTCGTGGCATCCCCGACTTAGGAAATGATATTTTTGTTATTGAGCAGATAAATTTAACATATGTTACTTGTTTGTCATAAGATTTATGAAATTTTTCTTTCTAGTTTTATTGGAGTGAGATATTTTAGTTTTATCATTTTGGATCGTCCACTAAAATTAGAATGATTCTAAATATACAAAATTTTAAACAACATTTTAACCCCCACATCATTTTAAAATATGGTCCTTACAATATTTTCATCACGTATTTCCCCCCTCTCTCTTACTTTACCAATCGCACATTAAAATCAATATGATTTACAACTTTGTCTATTTTTGTTGATGGATGTAGTACTCCCTCCGTCCCAAGATAAGTGACTTGTATTCCTTTTTGGGGTGTCCCACTATAAGTGACCTATTTCCATTTTTAGCAAAAAGTCATCTCTCTTACTTTATTCTCCACCTACTTTATTCTCTCTTCTTGTTATGAATCGATCGGATCGCTACGAACAACCAATAACCATGAACGAGAAAACAAATCACACAACAACAACGATATATGTGGTTCGATCAATGTGATCTACATCCACGGGAAAAGCACTCAATCTTTATTGCTCATTCACACGCTACGATTACAAAACGAAAAGGTTAATCGCAATACAAACGACGCACTCTAGAAACCAGTCGGCTCAAACTCGAGAGCTCTCTCAACTACAATGGTTTCCTCACAAAGACAAATGCATCACACTCTTTTCTTGAGCTGAAAACCGTCAACCCCGAGCCTTATATGCGAATCAGAGGCAGTTAATCTGGTGTAACCGATTGAGCTCAAGCTCCAGCTCACAATCCCCAAATTAGCTGCTGCTTAACCTAATTTCAAAACACTCTTGTAACTTTTGCATATTAGTCCCTCAACTTCTTTATTTGTGAAGTAATGGCCCACACTCCAACAAATCTCCACCTTGGGGCATTAGTGAACAATGCAGATTGCCTTCTCCAGATTCTTTTCTTCCCTCACAGCTCCACCAAACTGACCAGCTCCATGCAATGCCTTAATTTGGACGCTGGTAAAGTCTTGGTTAGCATGTCAGCTGCGTTGTCCTCAGTTCCTACCTTCGATACCTTCACTGACCCTTTATCAATCTCATCCCTGATAAAGTGCAGCTTGACATCTATATGCTTGCTACGCTCGTGGAATGTCTGATGCTTAGCAAGACATATTGCGCTATTTGAGTCACACAACACCGTTACTGCATCCTGCTCAACACCAAAATCTGCCAAGATTCCCTTCAACCAAAAACTCTCCTTGATTGCTTCAGTAAGAGAAACATACTTTGCTTCCGTCGTAGACAATGCAACAACCGATTGAAGACTCGATTTCCAACTCACTGCTGCTCCATACAGAAGAAAAACATAACCAGATTGGGACTTTCTTGTATCCATACTTACTGCAAAATCAGAATCACAAAATCCCACCAATGCTCCACCTTCACCTCTGTGATTTCCATCAAACAGTATACCATATCCTTGAGTGCCTGTGAGATATCTGAGTAACCATTTTAAAGCATGCCAATGCTCTATCCCCGGGTTAGCCATGAACCTACTAGCTACACTGATAGCATGACTTATATCCGGCCTTGTACACACCATAGTGTACATCACACTCCCAACAATACTTGCATAAGGGATCTTGTCCACTTCCTTCTTCTGCTCATCATCTTTAGGACACTGATCTCAGCTTGAACTGATGTCCCAATGGCACAGAAACTGACTTGCTACTGTCCATTTGGAACCTCTTTAACACCTTTTGGATATAATCCTTCTGAGTCAGCCAAATTTTCTTTGCTTTTCTGTCTCTCACAATATCCATGCCCAAAATTCGCTTGGCATCCCCCAAATCTTTCATGTCGAATTCAGAACTGAGCCTTGATTTGATTTCCTCCACCTCTTCTCTGTGCTCTGCTGAGATTAGCATATCATCTACATATAATAGTAGATATGCCACTGCTTCCCCACTTCTCCTTTTGATGAATACACAGCTATCATAACGAGATTTCCGGAACCCAATATTCTGAATAAACTCACAGAACCTGAGATACCATTGTCTTGAGCTTTGCTTCAAACCATAGAGGCTTCTCTTCAGCATGCATACTTTATTTTCATTTTCTGGACTGATGAAACCAGGGGGCTGATCCATATAGATCTTCTCCTCTAACTCCCCATGTAAAAAGGCTGTTTTTACATCCATTTGTTGCAGCTCCCATCCTCTGGTTGCAACAATACTGAGCAGAATCCTGATTGAACTATGCTTGACAACTGGACTGAAAATTTCATTGTAATCAATCCCTTCCTTTTGAGGGAACCCCTTGGCCACCAACCTTGCCTTAAACCTCACTTTGTTGCTGTTGAAGGCCTCTATCTTCTTCTTGAAGATCCACTTGCATCCTATTGTTTTCTGATTCTTAGGCCTTAGCACCAAAATCCAAGTCTGATTCTTGTACAGGCTATCGATTTCCTCTTGCATTGCCTTGAGCCATTTATCCTTTTCTGGACTTCTCATAGCCTCCTTATATGATGAGGGCTCATGATATTCCACTTCTTCAGCTGCTGTTAGAGCATAATACATCATGTCGTAGTCATTGAATCTTGAGGGCAGCTTAATCCTCCTTTTAGGCTTATCTCTGGCTATCACCCTTTCTGGAATAACCTCATCATTCAGACTAGATGTGTTGTTATCTTCTGAGGCTCTATCAGAATCTTCATCCACCTTTTCAGCCTGACCATGAGGCTCCACCTCAACTTGAATTCTCTCTGGTTCCTGCTTCAAGAAAGGCATTTCATTTTCTTTGAAAATCACATCCCTACTGATGATAACCTTTCTGACCCCTCTTCAGTGCACCACAGTCTATAACCCCTTACACCCTTTTGATAGCCCAACATAACACATTTTAATGCTCCAGGCTCAAGCTTCCCTTGCTTAGTGTGAGCATAAGCTCTACAGCCAAATGGCCTCAACCTGGAATAGTCACCACACTTCCCATACCATCTGCCATCAGGTGTTTCACCATTCAGAGATGATGAGGGGCACTTATTTATTAACACAGAGGCTGTTGCAGCTGCCTCTGCCCAGAACTGCTTTCCCATTCCAGAAGATATGAGCATACACCTTACCCTTTCTAAGATGGTTCTGTTAGCTCTTTCTGCAACACCATTCAGCTGGGAATTGTGAGGAACCGTCCTATGTCTCTTAATCCCCTTCTTCTTACAAAAATTCATCAAATTCTGAAGATAGAAATTCAAGACCATTGTCTGTTCTCAGACATTTAAGAGACCTGTCTGTTTCTAGTTCAACTTCAATACACCATTCTTGAAATCTCTTAAAGGTTTCTGACTTTTCTTTCATGATAATCACCCAAAGTTTTCTAGAGAAATCATCAACAAAGGATAAGAAATACCTGCCACCACCTATGCTGTTGACTTGAGAGGGTCCCAGATGTCACTGTGTACATATTGCAGAGGCTCAGTGGAAGTATGCTTTCCAGAACCATAGGGAAGTTTCTTGCTCTTCCCCAATATACACTCCTCACAAGATGCAACATCCTTTGATGTTTGATCACCTTCAATCTGAATCAATCCCAGCTTTGATAACTGTTTCAATCCAGATTCTTCCACATGCCCCAATCTTGAATGCCAGTTGATAGAATGCTGAGATTCAGTGTGATACACATCCCCCTCAATGACCTCAGCGTCCAGATAGTAAAGATTATTTGCTCTCTTGGCCTTCATGACAGTTTCAACATCCTTAGTTATCAACATCTCACCATTGGCAGAAGAGAATTTGAAGCCCTTGGATTCCAACATTCCTAAGGAAATTAGATTTCTCTTGATTGATGGAATGTATCTAACATCAGTAAGCACTTTGATGGTCCCATTCATCATTCTCATCTTAACATTTCCAACTCCTTCAACATGACAAACATTGTCATTTCCCAAAAGAACATTCCCCTCTGCCGGTTGCAGATCAGACATCCAACCTTTATTTGAGGTCATATGAATACTGCAGCCCGAATCCATGATCCAAACATTCTCAATCGAGCTCTTGTTGGTGACAGTGAGTGCTTGAGCCACCTCAGTTTCCTCAGTGACCGCTGCAATGTTATTGCCATTTTCTTCCTCAGCTTGCTTTCTTTTCCACCCATAGCAGTTTTTCTTGATGTGGCCGGGCTTCTTGCAATAGTGGCAAGTCCTAGTCTCCTTTTGTTCTGCCTCCTTCTGCCCCTTGTCTTTCCACTTATCATTGGTTGGTTTCTTGCCCTTATCCTGCTTCTTGGCAGTAGTTTTGACATTCAAAACCTCAACAACTGGATCAAGAGTCATACCTGAAGATCTCTGAAACTCCTTCAATTTCAATGCTGAATATACTTCTTCAAAAGTGATCTTGGAATCCCTTCCAAGAAGTATAGCATCTTTGAATTGCTCGTAAGAATTTCGGAGCGAATTCAAGAGCATAAGGGCCTTGTCTTCATCTTTAACTTGCTCGTCTATATTTTCCAGATCATCGATGCATTTAGCAAAATCCTCGAGCTGCTCCAAGATGCGCTTAGACTCAGAGATCCTGAATGTGAACAGCTTCTGCTTGAGATGAAGGCGGTTGGCCAGAGACTTGGTCATGTAGATCGACTCAAGTTTGGCCCAAATCGCGGCAGCAGTCTCTTCCTTAGAGACTTCCCTCAATACCCGATCACTGAGACTCAAAATCAAGGTGCTGTAAGCCTTGTTCTGGAGTTCTTGCGCCTTAGGATCGACCTTCTCATCCGCTCCCTCAGCTGGCTTTTCATCCCCATTCTTCAAGATCTCCCAGAGGCCCTGCTGCATCATCACAGCTTTCATCTTCAGCCTCCACAAGCCGAAATCATTTTTTTCGGTGAATTTCTCCATTTCGAACTTCGCTGTAGACATCGCGCCGATCAATCCCCAATCGCTTCCCACAGACGGCGCCAATTTGTTATGAATCGATCGGATCGCTACGAACAACCAATAACCAAGAACAAGAAAACAAATCACACAACAACAACGATATACGTGGTTCGATCAATGTGGTCTACATCCACGGGAAAAGCACTCAATCTTTATTTCTCATTCACACGCTACGATTACAAAACGAAAAGGTTAATCGCAATACAAACGACGCACTCTAGAAACCAGTCGGCTCAAACTCGAGAGCTCTCTCAACTACAATGGTTTCCTCACAAAGACAAATGCATCACACTCTTTTCTTGAGCTGAAAACCGTCAACCCCGAGCCTTATATGCGAATCAGAGGCAGTTAATCTGGTGTAACCGATTGAGCTCAAGCTCCAGCTCACAATCCCCAAATTAGCCGCTGCCTAACCTAATTTCAAAACACTCTTGTAACTTTTTCATATTAGTCCCATAACTTCTTTATTTGTGAAGTAATGGCCCACACTCCAACACTTCTCTCCTCTACTTTTCCCCCTCTCATACTTTACTTTCTCCACTTTAACTTATTTAAATACCATTCCTTAAATCCCGTGCCCAAAAGAAGTAGGCCACTTATCTTGGGATGAGAGAGTATTATTTTTCCCTCATCTCCCTCTGTCACAGGGAAGCTGACTGCGCCTTGAGACGACACGAGATTTTATGCCCTACTCCCTCCGTTCCATAGTAGTAAAGTTATTTTGGCATTTTGGTACATTCCATAATAATAGAATCATTTCTCTCTTTTAGTAAAAGTCAACATATTTCTTCTCACTTACTTTATTTTCTCTTACTTTATTCACTCTTCACCTCTCTAACTTTTTCATTTTTTACTTTATTCTTCTTTTACTTAATTCACTTAACGCTTTTTTTTTTCTTCTTAAAATTGGTGTCTTCTTTCCAAACGTTGTTATGTGACATCAGAGTTTAAGCCATTACCTGTATTGGTCATTTTGTTTTCTATTTTATGATTCGCCACATTTCACAATAGAAGCAACTCATTAATGTCTTATAAATTGCATAACTATTGGATTAGAGCATCCACTATATGGGCGGCGCGCCGACCGGCCCCATCGCGGCGGCGCCGCGGCGATCTATAGGGGCGAAGGCGTCCGCCCCGCGGGCGGACGAAAAACTTGGGGTGGAAGGGGAATCGCCGGCTTTGCGGCGAGGACGGGGCGATGGAGAGAGAAGCGGGGCGGCCGCCGCGCCTATCTATTGTGCGGCGACGCCGGCGCGGCGGTCGCCGGTTTAATTTTTTTTTTTTTTTTTTTTAATTTCGAATTTATAAATGTTTTTTTATAAATATTCCTCCCATTTTCATCTTCTCTCCACACACATCTTCACTCTCTATCCAAATTTTCTATCTCCAAAAACATTTCGATTATGGATGATTTGTGGAATCAAGCATGGGATTCTTTGATTCAAGAGGTGCAAAGGGAGGCCGACGAGGAGGCGGCGGCGATCCCTCGTGAGATTCGTCATCGTCGGACAATCCCACGGGATCATGTCGGAGCGGCTGAGCGGCTTATGGCCGACTACTTTAGCGCCGACCCTCGTTACCCGGCCGAGATTTTTCGTCGGCGTTTCGCAGTAATGTCTGGCGACCGCTCTTTACCCATATACCGACGACATTGGCGGATCGGTTCGAGTGCTTCACGCTCCGGAGTGATTGCAGCGGCCGGATCGGGCTGTCTACTTTGCTTCGAAATGCACCTCCGCAATTAGGCAAGCTTGGCCCTATGCCGGACCGGCTGATATGTTCGACTTAATACCTACGATGGGTGAGACGACTAGTCTAACCTGTGCTCCGGCAGTTTTGTAAGGGCATTCGGGAAGTCTTTGGGCCGGAGTTCCTACGAAAGCCAACCCCTGATGAGTGCTAGAGACTGCTAGATATGCACGGTGCGGTGCACAATTTCCTGGCATGATGGGCAAGCATTGATTGCATGCATTGGGAGTGGAAAAACTGTCCGTGGCGTGGAAAGGCCAGTTCACTACCGGTTTCAAGCAGAAACATCCGTCGATGATCCTCGAAGCCGTTGTTGACTACCGTTTGCGGATCTGGCATGCGTATTTCGGTAAGTTGCAGGTTCGAACAACGACATTAACGTTCTGCAGTCGTCGCCTATCTTCAATGATGAGTGCCGGGGAGAGGGTCCGCAGATCAGTTTTGTAGCAAATGGCACGCAGTATCGCAGGGGATACTATTTGGCAGATGAGATATACCCTCGTCGGCCCGTATTCGTCAAGACACTTCGTCAACCGGCTGGAGCGAAGAGACAATATTTTGCGCGAAAGCAAGAGGCCGCTAAGAAAGATGTTGAGCGAGCTTTTGGTGTGCTCCAAGCGCGATGGGCCATTCTACGCTGCCCGGCACGAGTGTGGCACGAAGATGATGTCGCGGATATTATGGTAGCATGTATCATATTGCACAATATGATAATAGAAGATGAAGGATTTGCGGCAGAACGTTGGACGCCGGAAGATGGTGTAAGTACAAGTCACAGCGTTGCCTCCGCGCCGATACAGATGGGTGTACCACGTAGTAATGAATATCTGATCCAACGTTTCGCTGATATACGCAGGAGCACAGCACATGATCAACTCCAGGTCGATTTGATTGAAGAGGTCTGGGCACGTAGGGGATGCGGCGTAGCGTGAAGAACATGTGTGATTTTCCGCAGATCAAATTTTTATTGTAATTTTCCCCTCATTTTAATCCGACGAAAATTTAGTTTTCAATTTTAATTTTATTGCACTAGCCGTTTTTGTCTAATTATTTTATAGTCCGATAATTTTAATTGTAATTGAATTAAAAAATACAACAACTAAAATAAAGTGAAAGTTGTCCACCAAAAAGTGTCCACTATTGCTGCAGACACTTTTTTTTGTGGCTGTGGACAAATAAAATGAGGCTATGGACAAAAAAAAAAGTTGTCCACCTATAGTGGATGCTCTTAGGGCGTCCACTATAGGGGCGGCACGCCGGCCGCCCCCTTTCCGGCGGCGCCGCGGCGATGTGTAGTGGGGAAGGACGAATTGGCTGGGGCGGAAGGGCCATCGCCGGCTAGTCGGCGAGGACGAGCCGCATGAGAGAGAAAAGCGGCGGCCGCCGCGCCTATCTATTGCGCGGCGAAACACACGCCGCGGCGGTCGCCGGCTTTTCCTTTTATTTTTTTTTTTTTTAATTTCGAATTTATAAAGGTTTTTTTATAAATATTCCTCCATTTTCATCTTCTCTCCACCCACTTCTTCACTCTCTACCCAAATTTTCTATCTCTAAAAACTTTTCAATTTATGGATGATTTGTGGAATCAAGCATGGGATTCTTTGATTCAAGAGGTGCAGAGGGAGGCCGACGAGGAGGCGGCGGCGGCGGCGATCCCTCGTGAGATTCGTCATCGTCGGACAATCCCACGAGACCATGTCGGAGCGGCTGAGCGGCTTATGGCCGACTACTTTAGTGATCAGCCTCGTTACCCGGCTGAGATTTTTCGTCGCCGTTTCAGAATGTCGCGACCGCTATTCACCCATATAGCGACGACATTGGTGGACCGGTTCGAGTGCTTCACGCTCCGGAGGGATTGCACTGGCCGGATCGGTCTGTCTACTTTGCAGAAATGCACCTCTGCAATTAGGCAGCTTGCCTATGCCGGACCGGCTGATATGTTCGACGAATACCTACAGATGGGTGAGACGACTAGTCTAACTGTGCTCCGGCAGTTTTGTAAGGGCATTCGGCAAGTCTTTGGTCCGGAGTTCCTACGAAAGCCAACCCCTGATGAGTGCCAGAGACTGCTAGATATGCACGGTGCGGTGCACAGTTTCCCAGGGATGATGGGCAGCATTGATTGCATGCATTGGGAGTGGAAAAACTGCCCGGTGGCGTGGAAAGGCCAGTTCACTACCGGTTTCAAGCAGAAACATCCGTCGATGATCCTCGAAGCCGTTGTTGACTACCGCCGTTTGCGGATTCGGCATGCATATTTCGGTGTTGCAGGTTCGAACAACGACATCAACGTTCTGCAGTCGTCGCCTATCTTCAATGATGAGTGCGGGGAGAGGGTCTGCAGAGATCAGTTTTGTAGCAAAACGGCACGCAGTATCACAGGGGATACTATTTGGCAGATGGAATATACCCTCGTTGGCCCGTATTCGTCAAGACGGCAACCGGCTGGCGCGAAGAGACAATATTTTGCGCGCAAACAAGAGGCCGCTAGGAAAGATGTGGAGAGCGAGCTTTTGGTGTGCTCCAAGCGCGATGGGCCATTCTACGCTGCCCGGCACGAGTGTGGCACGAAGATGATGTCGCGGATATCATGGTAGCGTGTATCATATTGCACAATATGATAATAGAAGATGAAGGATTTGCTGCAGAACGTTGGGCGCCGGAAGATGGTGCAAGTACAAGTCACGGTGTTGCCTCCGCGCCGATATAGATGGGTGTACCACGTAGTGATGAATATCTGATCCAACGTTTCGCTGATATACGCCGGAGCACAGCACATGACCAACTCCAGGTCGATTTGATTGAAGAGATCTGGGCACGTAGGGGAGGCGGCGTAGCATGAACAACATGTGTGATTTCCGTAGATCAAATTTTCGTTGTAATTTTCCTCTCACTTTAATCCGACGAAAATTTAGTTTTCAATTTTAATTTTATTGCACTAGCCGTTTTTCTCGAATTATTTTTAGTCCGATAATTTGTAGATTGAATTAAAAAATACAACAAGAAAAATAAAGTGAAAGTTGTCCACCAAAAAGTGTCCACTATTGCTGCGGACACTTTTTTTTGGGGCTGTGGACAAATAAAATGGGGCTATGGACAAAAAAAAAAAAAGGTTGTCCACCAAAACTTGTCCACCTATAGTAGATGCTCTTACAACACCATCTCCCATCTACAGACAATGTATTTATGGGATTGTGACGTTATCTCGTACAGAAAATCTCACGAGTATTTTCTTCATCAATGCCATATGCTGTCTGATAAAAACTCAGAAAAAATCCTAACCAAAACCTGCAATTTTAACTAGTACTATTACACTGGACAAACAACTGCTAAAACGCATAGAAAAGGAGAGCAGATACATATAATTATAAGTATATTCCTGATATAAGATCTCTCGTGCTGATCGAGCCACGTCAGCAGCATCTTGCAATCGCGGTCGCGTTTGGCGGTGTCGTTCTTCCAGAGGTGCTTCCCCACCGCGAGTCCACCGTAGAACGGGATGTAGAACGCCGTAGCGGATTCCGCCTCCAGGGTTCTGCATTTGTGCGTCAGAATCCGTTTGTGGAAGATCAGCTCCAGGGCGAATTGGTTCGTGCGGAACCAGGATTTGTAGAGATTCTCCGGCAGGAGGCGGCGGAGCTCGGCGGCGCGGCCGCCGAAGCCGGCGTTGGCGGCGATGCCGCACTGCCAGTTCCAGTTGTCGAGGTCGGTGCAGCTGTGGAGTAAGAGGTGGTGGTTGAACATTAAGGGGAGATCGTAGACGTAGACGGTGCCGGAGGGGCATTCGTCGGCGGCGGGGCGGCGGGGGAGGCAGGGCGGCGCAATGCGGACGGCGGAGATGATGAAGAGAGGGATCGAGATGGAGGCGAGTGAGATCCATAGATAAGGGTGGGCGAAGAGGAAATTGAGGGGTTTTGACGGTTTCCGCCGCGACTGGAGCTCCGGCGAGTATGCGTGGAGCATAATTGGTTTTTTGAAGGTTTTGGTTTTTGGAGAAGAATGTGAAGAAATAAAGAAATTAACGTAATTGAATTGGGCGTGACATTTTAATGGGAAAATGATTTAATTAAATGAGTATTTTTGGAAATCACCTTTTCAATAATGGTTGGAAAAATGGAAAAAATAAAAAATGGTCCAAGTCTATGATATTGATAGTATCCAGTTTTCTGCAAATTATACAAATAGTGATTGGGTTGATTGACGGAGGTTAGATTGATGATTCAGCTCCAATTACGTACATATATACTCCACAATTTTTTATTCTTAAAAGAATTCTGCATTATTCACCTGAACTGACAATAGAGAGTAGTATATTTTTACACGAATGTAGACGTCAATTAAAATTGTGCATACTAATTTTTTCGTAAATAAATTATCACCCAACAAGATAAACTAAATATAGAAGGTTTAGTCGATCCAAATATAATGCAGGCGCAATATAATTGGCCTCAAAATTGAATTTGTATATTGACTTGATTAACATCTCTATTAGTATTAAAACGAAAACTCTTAGATATTATACTCAGTTTCTAGTCACTAGAATAAATATTATAGTCGTATTGACAATGCTAATGATGGGTATTTAAATAATACAGAAAAAATTAAAAAAGAAAAAGAAAAGAAATCGGTGCAATAAATTACCTTAAAGTCAAAATAACTGTCTTAATATAATTTTTTTGAGCGGATATATGGTGGCTTATTTTATGTTCAATGATATCTTCTTTAATAAAGTGGAGACCGGCACGATATAGAAATAAGCAAAAAGGAGTTAATGTGTAAAGCAAAAAGGAGTTAATGGGTTTATACACCTTAATTTAGGGATCTCCACTTTGAAAGACGAGTATACCGCGTGTAATATTATTCATAGAAAAGATTTAAATAATTTACTCCATGTACTATGAAAATATCTTTTGATGTCCGTCAACTTCGAGTTAATATTATTTGTGTTACGTTTTTTATTTTTTGGGTCAAAAATACCTTAAAATCAACCCACAAAATGATACTACGACTCATCCACATAGAGACAAAGGAAGTAGTAGTATTTTGTTTCATTTAAAGTTCGGGCTCAGTTAAGTTATTGTGAGGTGGGGCCGATCTGACCTGGCCAAGCCCGATCAGTTTGAGGTTCAGATCAGTGAGGTCTATGAAGCAAGCAGGTCATGTTGGGTTGTTGGGCTTTCTTAATCTTAGAACTCAACTTAGCCTGGACCTACTTTATAAAAGACTTAAGCTCCTGATTAATTAAACAAAATGTTTAATTTGGGCATAGAATCATACTAATAAACTTGAAGCTCACAAATTCAACTCATATTGGACCTAAGAGGCATCCATAACAGGAGTTTCGAGCAGAGTCGCGATGCTGTGAAGGGCGCAGCGTCCAACGAGCGTCCGCCACCGCGTGGACACCCAGTGATGGCGGGGTGGGAATGAGCTGCCATGGAAGAATAAGAAGAGGGGTTAGTTCGATGTGTTAATTTTTTCAAAATTTCAATTAATTTGTGTATTAGGTTGTATTTTAATTTTAATCATCTATTTTAACATTAATTATGCATTTTTAGAAGAAGTGGGTCTGTCCGTTTTTAATTGTTATCAATATTAAAAATTTGTGTATTTAGGTTGCATTTTAAATTCACATTATTATGCATTTTTAGAAGAAGTTGATTAGTCAATTTCTAATTATTACAAAAATTATATTAAATGTATAAAAATATCACATTAATTATTAATTTTTATTGAAATTGTGCATATGATTGTGATAATACAATTAATTATGCATATATTATAGTACTCCATATGTTTTGAATGAGTAATCTATCTATACTACTAATATAAAAAGAAAGTTTTTAGATTATTTATAAGATTGTTATTTTAGAGGGAAATATGATCATTAGTTAGAGAGTAAAGACCAAATGTGGTCCCTAACATATGACCGTTTTATCAATTTGGTCCTTAACATTATCTTTTTGATTATTTGGTCTCTCACAAATAAACTCGGACCCGAATCGGTCCTCACTTAACAGAACCGTAAAAAAATAGATCATGGCCGCAATTTGACTATATTAAATTACTAATGATAATTAATTATACCTAATTATAATTCTTTTCCTATTAGCAAAATTGGAAAAAAGATAGTATCAGTTGCAAAATGAAATGAATAATTTATAATTTAATAGGAATTAAGAATTATAATTATGTATAATTAATTACCATTAGTAATTTAATATAGTCAAATTGCAATCACCGTCTATTTTTTGACGGTTCTGTTAAGTGAGGACCGATTCGGGTCCAAGTTTATTTGTGAGGGACCAAATAATCAAAATGATAATGTTAAGGATCAAATTGATAAAACGGTCATATATTAGAGACCACATTTGGCCTTTACTCTTAATTAGAGTAAAAAAGCAAAAGTTATTGGTCAACACCATTGTCCGATACAACACAAAGTCATTGGCTTCCCAAATAAATTTTGAGAATAATGAATGATTTATTAATTAAATTTTCGGTCAATTGCAATTTAAAAGTCTCAAATACTCAAAAGTAATTGATGTATTGCTTACACTTGGTAATATAAAAACAATCGCTGATTTCCCTATCTATAAATATTATGATATTTCGGTATAGAATTATTTTCTGTTGTTAAAGTGTAATTGTTCTATCTGTAATAGAGATCCAAAGTGTTTCAATTGACATATATGTCTATGTGATCTACTTTCAAACTTAAATCAATTTTATTTCTATACTTTTTCTAATAAATTAATATATATACATTTTTAAAATTCTATTACTCTATGTAATTATATTTCTTCTTATTTTAACTAATTAAATGACAATATGAAAATAGTACGATGAAAATGAATTGGGTCTAAGCATCGTACGAGGATTAATACTAGTAGTATACATTAAGGCTATGTTTGGTTGCCAGGATTCTGCCAGGGAAAGTAATCCGATTCCTTAAATTTTAAATTCTTGTGTTTGTTTCGGTTTTTAATCAAATTGGGAAAGTAATCAGAATCCGAGAACAAGGAAAGTTAGTACAACTTTCCAGGATTCTGAATCCTAACTTTTCTTAGGTATTCTTATTCCCAGTTTTAGGATTCTTACATATTTAATGCAATATAGTATAGTTTTATTATTACTATATCAATTAATGTTTTAAAAATAATTTAAATTATATATCATACTTAATTTCAGTATAATAAATATTATAATTAAATTTATCATAATTATAACTATATTATTATGATATGTATATATAATTGTTATTATCATGATAATAATTAATAATTTATTAAATAATTAAAATATAACTATATAATATAAATCATACAATAATAAATAATTACTATTATTTTTTCATAAATTAATAATTAATCAATAAAATCATACTGAAATTTTAAATTATAAATATTTTAGCTATAATAAAAATAATCATATAGGAGTATATTATTATAATCATTTATGATTTTAATATAATACCATGTAACTATAAATACAATTATATTATTATATATTATGTTGGATAATTCATATTTAAATTATCCATCGTAATAATTAAATAATAATATAATTATTACCATTTATAATTAATAACTTATTAAAAAAATTATATTATTATTCTTTTTTATAAATAAAAATGATAATAAGCATATTTTTAGTTAGTGTTTAAATCAAATATAAAATTTAAAATCTTGATATGTTTCAAACATGGGAAAGTAAAGTTATTACGAATCACATTCCTTGGATTCATTTTCCTAGAAATTATTTTCCTTGTCAACTTTACTTTCCCGTCAACCAAACATGGCCTAAGGGAGTGTTGCAATATTGTTGTCCCGGATTAATTATGTAGTGTGTTTGGTTCTACAATACCACAACTCAATCCTAGATAGATAACTATGAGATAATTAGTCATAGCTAACCCCTATGACTAAAATAATCTCACAACTCAATCCTCAATTATATCTTGGTATTATTTTTTCTAGCAAACCGAACACCACCTGGCGTGAGAGGCGTGAGAGGGGGCGTCCATTAGATCCTCTCAATTGAGGCGAGTCAGCCCAAGCCTTAAAAGATGTGGAGTTGCATAGTATGCCTAGATTTAAATTTTGTTTGCATGTGTAATAGAATTGACAAGGAACAGGTAAACCTTGAATAACTCAAAAAGATTGTATGAACTGAACAATATTGGGCCTTAAAACTTTAATTAGCAATACTTGAAGACTTAAAAGATTTTTTATTTTTGATCGAAATATATGAATTTTGAAGTTTTTTTCCCATTGATGTGAACTACGCGCATGACATTACTATCTACATTACAAAAAATGGTCGTACAATCTTTCAATAATTTGCTTGTACATATCTGAACTTTTGATATTTTCTAATTTTTTCTAGTCTCAAAAGTTTGAGTGAAAACTGGAAAACTTAAAAAATTCTTGTATTTAGAGGCAAATATCACTATTTATTAAAAACAATGTTGTATTAATGATCATCACGTTTATTTTTTCCATGTAGGATTTTACGACAGATACATCAGCTTCAATTTGGAGAAAAACTAATTTGAAGGGAAAACTAAAAAAGAGTAAAATTCATATATTTTAATTCTAAAAAAATATAAAAAGTAGGTAGCAGTTTAGACTAAAACTTAATCATCAAAGAATACTACTCCGTACTATGCATGCATAAAACAAAACTGAATCATTAATTATTTTCACTTTTTCGATTCGCTGAAGACCTTTGAAATAGAATAAAAACTCATACGAGTACTATATTTAATATTTATAGCAGAAACTCTAATTTCAAAGAAAAATAGAATAATATTTTTAACAACAAAACTATGCGGCCACGTTATAACTAATCATACACAATTATTTTAATAAATATACATAAAGTAATAAAACAAAAAATGTGTAAATACTTTGGCATACTCTCCCTCAAAATTTGGATACTAATTTATTTTAGGTAAACTATTTTATTGACCAAGTATTAAGTACATTGATTTTTAATTATTTTAATCAGTTTGGCTGGTCACCTGATTAGTACAGTACCATGCTTTTGAATCATATAAAAGTGTGAATATAACTGTGATTAGCGGCTTATCAGCCTTCAATTACGTTCAAACGAAGTTCAAGAAAGTAAAACACTTCGGCCATAGCATTAGCAGGTGTCGCATTTTCATTTGAGACCGTGTAAAGTTAAGTCAAATTAATTAATGCTAAATGTTGACCTAAATTTACAATTTAGAGGCAAAATATTGAAAATCGACTAAAATTGTATGAATTGAATCGAAATACTATTGAATTTGAATTTTTGATTTTTCAATCCTGCTTAAAAACTGCATCAATAGCATCACATTTATTATCATAACATCTAGAAAAGTAGGAATCCATTGTGCTTGGCATTTTTGGCATATTGAAATTGGATTCCTTATTTGCCGAAAAAAATAATATAAAAACCTACGCCAGTGCGATATACATGTGTAATACACGATGAAAATAAAATATCCCTTTATTGCAAATACAAGAGAATTTTGTCACAATAAGTATATTCTATAAGAAAATAGAAAAGAACATAACTAAATCTTTAACTAAAACAGTAATATCTATCTCTGATGATATTTCAACACAATCGTTTTCTCAAAAAATTGACATTTTTAGTAATTAGGTATAAAAAAATTTGACCTTTTCAACTCCGTACATACATACCTAGATTTGCCGGCCTTGCACCTCTTCTTCTTCTTCTTGTGACAAAGTAGGCTTCTATCTCATGTTGGATTCATTTTGTTCCTTGATTTTCTTAATCACTCCATCAGTAGCAATATCAAATGCATCTTTACCAATCCCATTCCCATCTCCATAAATAAAATTTGGTATCAAACTAATAACCTTCTCTCTCATCCTTCTTACCTCTTCCCTACTATACCCTTCCAACACTTTCCTAATCGACAAACCATTCCTAACATCCTTCCAATCAATAAACACCGAAAACCGGTCCGGTTCGTCGCCCAAGAACAACTCATACTGATGCTCAATACTCCTCCTCCAGAAGAAAACCGGAATCGAACCGGCCAGCATACAATCGAACGTCGATCTTCTAGTATGCGCGTCCCCCCTAGGCTGCAGGCAAAAATCCGACCCCAGGAACGCCTCCTGGATCTCGGGCGTACCCTTGTAGCACCGCGATCCTGAGCAGTCCACAACGCGACACGACCCCGTCTCGTTGTAGCAATAGCTTAGAAGTAAAGATCTAAAATCATCCTTGATCTTATTCCGCTTGGCTCCCACAAATGTGAACAAGCTAGTCCTATTGCGAGATGTAACAAAATCAACCCATTGGTCAACTTCCAATTTTGACTTTGGGTGGAATCCGGTGGGGTAGGGAACACTGATCTCGCGGTGGTCCCATGGGTCCCGCTCGACGGTCAGCCGCACGATCTGCTTCATCACCGGCATGTAGACGAAGCTGGACCCCCAGTCTTCGTCTCCACGCCGGCGAAAATCCCACGTCATCCTCCCCAGGAGGATGAAGTGGTCAGAGCCGTTGGATCGCCTCCACGGAGGCTGATCCTTGAGCCACGTCAGCATGTCCTCGCATTGGTAGTCTCGATCCCTTGCGGTGTAGTTGCGATTGGTGAATAAATACTTTCCCACTGCGACCCCAGCGTAGAAGGGTATGTAGAAGGCCGTAGCGGATTGGGGCTCCGTGGTGCGGCACTCGTGCTTCATGATCCTCGCGTGGTACATGACCTCGGCCGCGAACATGTCGGTCCAGTACCACGACGAGGTGAGGCCTTCCGGCATGGCCGGGAGGGATGTGGCACGGGGGCCGAAGCCGGCGTTGGAGAGGGTGTTGCATTTAGATATCCATGGGTCTAGATCGTGGCAGTTGCGGAGGAGGTCGGCGTTGAAGGCCGGGGGAAGGTCGTAGACGTAGACGAGGCCGGCGTCGCATCTTGACGGCGGCTTGAGGGGTGGCGGCGGCGGTGGCGGTGGTGGAGAGTTGAGGATTGAACGTAGGGAATAGATTTGGAAGAGGAGGAGGATTACTAGGAAAAATGAGCATTTGAGCAAAAAAATTAGGAGGGAATGGATTGTCTTTCTTGGACAAAATTTATCAATCTTGAAATGGAGATTTTCCAACATTGGGATGTATGGAAGTATATAGTATAGCTACAAATAGTGAAATAGGAGTTTTTGAGAGGAAGAGGGGTGCTAATTTGGTGAAGAACTTCGACTACCTTTACGAATAATATAAAGCAACAAAACAAAAATAAGACTATATAATTGATGGAATATTATAGTCTTAATTTAGGGCGCACTTCAACCAAGTGTAATTAGCCACCTATGACCTATCCTCTATGTGGAGCTATTTTTAAATGTGAATTGGATTAATAATTAGGTCAACAACCTTATAAAAAGAGGGATGCCATGTAGTAACAATATGACTTGCTACAATTTCGATTCAAATAAAAATTGATTTAGCGAGGAATTTAATTCACCTAAAAAGTTATGGCTATAATGCTATTCATTAGGGTCAAATCTCATCTCTCTAGAATTAGTAGAGATGAATAATAATGATTAGAAATTTGAATATTAAATTAATATAGATTCATGACTTTATTCATAATCAAGAACGAACCACGAGGGAACACCTATCGAGCTAACTTTTGTTTAAAAAAATAATCTTCTGATCGTGGGTGTCATTATAGATCCGGAATAAGGCTTAATTAACTTCACTGCAAAAAAAATTTATTAATAGCAGATAATATATTAAATAAATGTACAAGGAGTGAAAACGTGGAAGGGTATCTAGGAAACGTAATGATAGAAGGGCCACATTAATTATCATAATTACCAAGCATAATTTAAATTTTAATGTGGGCCGATCATGTGATTAGCAATTTAGCATCCAGTGGTTGTCACGATCTGCGCAAATAACGCAATTTGTTAACTGAGATTTAAATTAGAAATGAATTCTCAATCTTCGATGCAACAATATAAATTACTAAAGTAAAAGTTGGAAGGGCGACGCGCGTCGCGGCTGATTTAAAGGTGGATACCTCAATGTCATAAAACAAAATTAGATTAAACAAATTTGAGAAGAAAATAGAAAAAATAATAGGCTTTGTTGTTGAAAATAACACCGACCAAATTTAGGGGCAGGGCTTATGACAGAAAACAGCGATGTTTATGATATTAATTTAGATGATTAAGCATTAAATATGGTGTTAATTTGCAGTTTTTATATATGTCGGTGCATCAGCCATAATGGGATGACGCGCATATAAAACCATCTCTATACTTAATTATAGTTAATGTTTGATCTTTAATATTTTTCAATTTAGTCTTATTCTTAATTCAAATTATTTGATAGCTTTACTTTAGACCAAATTTATACTTATAATAATAGACTACAAACAACAATAACAATATCTAGTTTGCTACAATTTTATTTTTTTCAAAATGAGTACTCTATTATTTATAGTTTAATTCAATTTGTTTACTTATTTTATTCTATCTATCAAATAAATTATCACATAGTAATATTTTCTATTTGAGTTGATTTCTAGTATTTTCTTTTGTTACAATTTCATTCTAATATCTGCAAATGAGTGGTCGTCTTCATCATTTTTTCCCTTCGAACTGAAACTAAACTCACGAAACGTCATTGTATCTATTCTTACCATTGTTCTTCTCTTTATAATCTCATCACGTTATTATTCTATTAATTTTAAATTGAATTAAGCCCGTCGATTTGACGTTTTGAATGTCTTACAAATAGTTTTTCTGTTTTTAACCTTTTATATTTTTTTTGGAATGAGCCATTAAATCAGGTCTTATCTTAGGGTTTATGTTTTGTTATTTTATAGAGTAAGCTTTTTCTTTTAACTCTTAAAGACGTGGGTTGCTTTTCAATAAATCAGGAGTACACTAATTTTTGGAATTAAAATATAGTATTTCATTAATGTTTGGTGTTCTAATTCATTTTATTCTGTTTCTTTTAAGAATATATAAATAAAATTTGATTAGACCCTCTCTCGAGTGCATCTAACGCGTTGGTCGGCCTCTAATGTCGGAGTCTTCTCTCAACACTTCGAGAACGACTCCTAAGACCGATGGACTCAAGCCCTCTCTCTAGCACAAGCATCTCTCGATTACATGGGTTGCATAGAGTTGTTGATTGCACATCTATCCTAATCATGCATTTCTTAATGACAACAATTAAGCAAAAAATGTATCTAATTGGTAGCTAAGCAAATAGATAATAAAAGCTCAAGAATCAACAAAACCAACAAAATGAGATAGATAAGCATTCAACCATAAATTCAATCCATTCAAACTGTTATGATAGATCATGTAATAGTGTAATCGACAAACAAAAGAACGTAAGGAGACACAAAATTTACGTGGTTCACCAACGTTGTGTTGGCTACGTCCACGGGCAAGAACGGAGAACAAATTGTATTATGACTGCGAATACAAATACAACGATGCCAATTCTAAAAGGCTGCTACTGCTCTTACAAATTCTCGTGCCCTACTTCTATATAAATAGGTACAAAAGACAAACTGGATTTGATACAACAAATTAAGCCCAATAACAGAAACCTAACATTCTTAGCTTGATCAGCTCGACCCTTCGACTTGATCAACTCAGCAATGATTCGACTTGATCAACTCAGCAATGATTCGACTTGATCAACTCAGCAATGATTCAGTGGCAACCTAACAACTGATCTACTCAGGTTACAACCCCTCAGCTTAATCAACTAAGCAATGATTCAAGGCATCCTAACAAATCTCCACCTTGACTTGAATCATCCTTCCAAATGCATTATCATAATACCAGACGAAGAAACTTCTCCTCCTTGCCTCAATTTGCCCTCCATTGGCAACTAACAGCTCATAACATTAAACAAGTCCAAACAATGTTGAAACTTGCTCTGCGGGACTGACTTGGTGAACATATCAGAAGGATTATCAGCAGTACCTACTTTCTTCACCTCAATTCTTTTCTCATTTCTTAGAAAATGATACCTCACATCAATATACTTAGTCCTCTCATGGTGGAATTGATCCTTGGCTAAACAAATAGCGCTCTGACGGTCACAGAACACAACAACTTGATCTTTATGTAAACCAAGATCACCAACTAGCTCTTGCAACCATATTCCCTCTTTAGCAGCTTCTGTCAACGCCATATACTCTGCCTCAGTAGTAGACAAAGTAACTGCAGCCTGCAAATTGCTTTCCAACTAACAACAGAACCACTAAGAGTGAAAACATAACCGGTCAGAGATCTTCTACTATCGACTCTCCAGCGTAGTCAGAATCAGAATAACCGGTCACTAAACAGTGAGTATCACCTCCATAAACGAGACCAATATCAGACGTACCTCTCAAGTAACGAAAGATCCTCTTCACAGCCTGTCAGTGCTCCTTTCCATGATGTCACATGAACCTGCTGACAATACTAACAACATGTGCTATGTCTGGTCGAGTACAAACTATGGCGTACATCAAATTCCCTACTGCATTAGAGTACAGGACTCGAGACATGTACTCCTCCTCGACTTCATATTTCGGTGCATGATCAGAAGATAGACGAATGTTTGTGGCACTTGGAGTATCAATAGCCTTAGATATAGACATGCCAAATCTTAAAAAAAATCTTCTCAATGTAGTTCTTCTGTGACAGAGAAAGCTTCTTCTTTTCTCTATCCCTAGAAATCTCCATGCCCAAAATTTTCTTCGCAACACCCAAATCCTTCATATTAAATTCAACATTCATATAGGCTTTCTGCTTCTTAATCTCAGACTTTGACTTCGCAGCAATGAGCATATCATCCACATACAGAACAAGATAGATCATAGAACCATCATCAGCTTTGTTGTGATACACACAACAATCATACGGACTAATGCTGAATCCCAACTTGATCATATAACTGTCAAACCTCTTATACCAATAGCTCGAAGACTGCTTTAGTCCATACAAGGACTTCTTCAACTTGCAAACATAATCCTCTTTGCCCGGACCACAAACCCCTCTAGCTGAGTCATGTAGATATCTTTATCAAGCAATCCGTGTAGGAAAGCCGTCTTCACATCTAGTTGCTCAAGTTCCAAATCATAATGTGCAACTACAACAAGTAACACTCTGATGGAAGTGTGTCTGACCACTGGTGAGAATATCTCATTATAGTCAACCCCCTCCTTCTGCGTGAATCCTCTTGCAACTAGCCGAACTTTGTATCTAATGCTCTCATCTGGTGTAGTGCCTTCCTTCTTCATGAAAATCCATTTGCAAGTGAAAATCTTTCTTCCCTTAGGCCGTGGAACCAATTCCCAAGCCAGGTTCCTCAAAAGTGATTCTATCTCTTCTTCCATTGCAGCGAGCCACTTGGCACGCTCAGTGCCCGAAACAGCTTCCTTGTAGGTAGGTGGTTCATCTGCCGAAGGCTCATCTTCGACCTCATTGGCAACCTGCAGTGCATATGCCATCATGTCCTCAAAACCATACATCGACCGAGGCTTCACATTTGTCCTCCTAGATCTGTCAATAGCGATGCTTGTCTGACGAGCTTGTGGATGAACATCCAAACTAGAAGTATCGGTGGCTTCAGTAGTAGTGTGTTGATCTTCTCCACCTTGGAGTTGTGATTCACTCTCATCGTGAGTAACTTGCAGCTCCACCTGTTCATCAACACCTTCCAAATCCTCTGCAGCAATAGACTTCACAATAGATTTAAGCATAGAGTTTTCATCAAACACCACATTCCGACTGAGAATAATTCTATTCTCTGAAGATGACCAGATTCTATACCCCTTAACTCCTTCTCCATAATCAACAAATACTCCCTTCTTAGCTCTTGGCTCCAATTTACCCTCACTCACATGATAGTAAACAGTACTCCCAAAAAATCTCAACACAGAGTAATCTTCAGGTGAATCGGACCATACCTCGTATGGTGTCTTGCATTCAATGCCAGTGTGAGGTCCACTATAACGCCCTAGAAATGGCCCTATACGAAATTACTGTTCCAATCATATAATCAATTATTTAGGTTTTTGAAAAATAGTGATTTATATTGAAAACGTAAAATAATTACTAGGCATAATTGATAAATTGATGAAGTTTAAAATATGGTGATAATTTAGAATTAGAATTATTATATGAATTGGAGTAAAGATGAATAATATTGATGGTATGATAGTTATCGGTTTATAGTAAGTACTAAACTATTATTTTTATTTGACCAAATAAGAATAGGAATAAAGTGTGGGAATGGATGAAAGGACCAAATAAATTAAATTAAATCAATGTCTAATGTAGTGAGAAGGTAAATTAATAGTTAGTAATAATTAGATGTCATTTAAAAATAGAGAGAATATGTAATTTACCTATTTGAATGTGGAAAATAAATGAATAAGGAAATAGGTAATTTTGTGGAAAAATTGAGAGAAGTATAGATTATTCTAGAAATGCTTTTAAAATAGATATTATTTAGATTTCTTTAAAGGGAATCCAACAATCACTCTTTCCACTTCCACCCCTTACTCTCCCTCTCCGGAAAGCAAAAAGAAGAACACCACACTCTATACTCACTGTACGCAGCTCCGATCGGACCATCGACGGTGCTGCCCGGCTATCCAATATCTTCGGCATCCTCTTCCCCAACAATATTCATCATCTCCTCTTTTTGCTAGCCTTTTCTCTCACCTTAATTTGAGGGTTCAAGCTTGGAAATCAAGTTTGTGGTTTTCATTTTCGATGTTGACGAAATTAGAGTAAGAATTTGATTGTTTTTAACTCCTACTATGCTCAAAATGATGGGATTTATTGAAGAAACTTATCACCTAGTGAGTAATCGACTAAGGACCAAGAATTTCTCTCATAAATATGGCTGAAATTATTTTACTTATTTAGGTCTTTGTTGAATACATGATAACTGGGTAAAATTATGTTGCTATGTGAATCTAAAAAAAATTAAGGACTAGATATTCAAGAAAGGCAAATGATTAGTTGAATAGTAATTGCTCTTATGGGTTAATTTGAAGTTATAGGAGATGATCATCATGTGAATATGGAAAAGTTATGGACAATTGCTGTCTTTGCATTTACACACACAATTCTTTTAAATACTTGAGATAATTGCCTAGTAGTATTGTAAATTAAGGATATAGTGGATGAAAACAATATATGTAAATATATATAGGCTACCTCTCTTTATATATATATTGAATACACACGTAATATCTAATATCTATGCATATACATGTATATATGAAATGAAATGGTTTTGATTTGGGAAATCCTTTATTCACCCATACATTCTTTATATATATAAGTATATATTTGTATACATAATGCGTTTTGGGAATGATGAACTTGTAGTTTTGGAGATCTAAATATGTGCACCTATATATTGGCATACCTCTGGAAAATGTTTTGGGAGATGTGAATTAGAGATTTGAGATTTAGTTTTACTATTAATTGGATATTGCGATGTTGTTGCTAAGTATGAAATGGATTATTTGGACATGAAAATTTCTGCCCTTTGTATCGCTCTTCATGGGCCTCTGCATTGTCCTTTGAGGACCTCTGTTTGCCCTCTGCGGGCCTCTGTTTGTCCTTCGGGACCTCTGGTATGCTCTTCAGAGCCTCTGAATGTCTTGCTCTGTGGAGCCTCTGAAATATTTTGCTCTCCGGAGCCTTTGTTGGAGCCTCTGATTAATAGTAGAAGTAATATGTTTTAAGACCAGCACATTACCGAGCTATTGAGGTTATTTCATTGCTATTATTGCTATTAAGGAGATGTTTATGATTATATATGCTACTTGATTTATTGGGGTGTTACAAGTAATTAGAAGAAATGATGTTTCAAGATGGATTGAAAACATACTACTAATCTTGCTTTTTAGTACTTAATTTGTGATTTGGTGATAATATTACGACAGTGTAATGGAGAATGGATGCGAGAAAGATACTTTTCTCTTTTTTGATTAAATTCAATAAAAAAATGAAAGTATCTTTCTTTCTAAGAGATAAGATTCAATAGAAAAAGATTCGAAGCGTCTTTTTGACTTTGACTCGTGGGAAGATATACTCTGGAATCTTGGATTTATCTGAAGGAAGAAAGAAAAGAAGATATAACAAAGAAGACACTCAAAGAAAATGAAAAAAGAAATTAATACAATTATGTATATGCAATTGGCATAGTTTAGTATACATAGAAATTAGAACAGTCTAGAAATAGCTTTGTTTTTCTCAATCTCACAAACAAGATCTAAGAATAACAAAAAATAATATTAGAAAGAATAACATTAGTTAATCGAAGAAGAGGGGAGGTAGATCGCAGGATCGGTTAGTAGTGAGGGATGGGGTTCACGTTCGCAGAAATCAAGTTTCTGCACTTTATGGTCCGAAAGAAAATCACGATTCGACATGATTCTCATGTCACGTTCTCCCATATGACCAAGCCTCATATGCCATAGCTTGGTCATATCCTTGGTTGCAACCTCGGATGATGCAATATCAGCAGAATTTGCCACGATGGAACCTCTCAGAACATACAAAGTACCCCGTTTCAACGCTGTCAAAACCACCTTTGAACCTTTCAAAATACGCAATACTCCACCTTCACCTTTGAAACTGAACCCCTTACTATCATATGTACTCAGGGATATCAGATTCTTCGTCATATGTGGAACATGCCTAACATCGTTCAAGGTGCAGAAGACCTCATAATGCGTCTGAATCCTGATTGAGCTGATGCCAACCACCTTACAAACAACACTGTTGGTCATGGTAACATTGCTTCCATCTATCTGCTCATAAGTGGTGAAGTATTCCCTGTGAGGACAGAGATGATACGACGCTCATGAATCCAAAATCCACACATCATTACCGTGTGTCTGTTCATCCGCAACCAAGGCCAATTCTTCTTCTGAATTTGTGTCATCAGCTTCTGCAACAGTCGCAGAACCGTTAGCATCCTCTTTGTTGCCCAATTTCTTCTTTATCCTTGGACAATCAGCCTTCCAATGCCCTGGTTCCTTACAATATCTGTAAATATCATCTGGCTTAGGGCCTTTAGGACCTTTCGAACCTTTGGAGCTCTGCTTCTTCTGTCCAAATTTCTTATGTCCCTTACCCGTAAATGGCAGATTTTCTGTGGCCGAACTCGTTGCCTGTTGACAATCCTCTCTAATGTGAAGAGCATATCGAACATCCTCCAACGAAAGAGTTTCCTTGCCAGTCATAAAATACTCAACAAAATTTTCTTAAGATTCAGGCAAAGACACAAGTAAAATTAAAGCAGCATCCTCATCTTCTACTTTAACTACAACGTTACACAAATCTAGCAAAATTTTATTCAAATTTTCCAGATGATCCCGAAGGGGCTTACCTTCCTATATGCGTAACCGAAACAAACGTTGCTTCAGAAGCAACTTATTGGTTAGAGACTTCGTCATGTATAGACTCTCCAACTTCGCTCAAAGATCAGCAGCTGTCTCCTGATCCGCAACTTCGATGATAACATCTTCAGACAGGCTCAACGTGATGGTCGAGTGGGCCTTTTCGTCTAAGGTTTTCCATTCCTTATCATCCTCCGTAGCCTTTTTCGTTTTGAGCTGCTCCCATAAACCCTATTTTTCCTGGTGAATTTGTCAACCTTCACGTTCAAAGCAGAAATCTTTGATCGATTTTCCAGAAAACCCTAGCAGCAGAATTCAAAACCCTAGTTCGATAACTCAGGCTCTAGATACCAGTTTGTTATGACAGGTCGGGTAATAGTGTAATCGACAAACAAAAGAACGTAAGGAGACACAAAAGTTACGTGGTTCACCAACCTTGTGTTGGCTACGTCCACGGGCAAGAACGAAGATCAAATTGTATTATGACTACGAATACAAATGCAACGATGCCAATTCTAAAAGGCTGCCACTGCTCTTACAAATTCTCGTGTCCTACTTCTATATAAATAGGTACAAAAGACAAACTGGGCTTGATACAACAATTAAGCCCAATAATAGAAACCTAACATTCTTAGCTTGATTAGCTCGACCCTTTGACTTGATCAACTCAACAATGATTCAATGGCAACCTAACAACTGATCAACTCAGGTTACAACCGCTCAGCTTGATCAATTAAGCAATGATTCAAGGCATTCTAACACAAACTTCACCAAATCGCTATTAGAAACTTAGCTACTCATAGTCAAAGACAAAACAAGAAGAAAACCAAAGGAAATGGAAAAAAAAGCATAATAGAAAGATAAACTAGAACTCCCTATGTGTGGGATTGATGGTGGGGAGTCTTCTCCTTCAATCTCTTGAGAGGAGAAGCTCCTTGGCCTTCAAATCCTCTTCATTCTCTTGTTTCAGCTCTTGATTTGGTAGTGTGGGAGTTAGGGCTCGAATGTGTGAAGTCCCTTTTATATTTTGGAGTGAAAAATGGGCAAAATAAGGAAGCTGTCAAAAACACCTGACTGGGTGATCTGTGACTGTCAAAACACTCGACTGGCTGTTTTGTCTAGAACTCGTAACTCGCTTCAAAACGCCCAGACGGACATTTCTTCGGATGGAAAACGCCCGACCGAGCGAATTCTCTGTCTCTCTGTGTGCATTTCTAGCTAGAATGCCCGACGGGTATTTCTTCGCCTAGAAAACGCCCGGGTGGGCAAAACTCTCTGTATTGGCCCGTTCAACTCCGTTTAAGCTCATTTTGGACCTGTTTTTGCATCAAGACTTTGACACTCTCGTTAGCTCTAAAATTAGCAAATAAGTGGATGAAACCTAAACTTTATACATCAAATTACTCAACAACTTGTGTTAATCACCCACCTAAACATCCTAAACTATGAATTTGTCAGTTTTGAATGTCTTACAAATAGTTTTTGTGTTTTTCACCTTTTATATATTTTTTTGGAATGAGCCATTAAATCAGGTCTTATCTTAGGGTTTATGTTTTGTTATTTTATAGAATATGCTTTTGCTCTTAACTCGTAAAGACGTGGGTTGCTTTTTAATAAATCTGGAGTACACTAATCAAAGTTTTTGGAATTAAAATAATTTTCATTAATGTTTGGTGTTCTAATTCATTTGACTCTGTTTCTTTTAAGAATATAGAATTAATGAAGTTAGAACGACAAATTAAAACTTAATGGACAAAATTTATATGTAATAAAGAATTATATGTAAATAGTTTATTAAGTTAATTCATAAAGAAAATATTAGGTGACACTTTAATTTCTATATAGATTAAAATAATTAACAAATTAAATTAGGCTATTAATAATATAAAATTTAATTCATTTTGAAATAAATAAAATTTAGACAATTTGAATTGCTCATATTAATGAAAGATGTTTTGCTATAAATGCCTAATCATGGTATGCGATTAAGAATTCAAAATCTAACAATTTAAATTAATGTCACGTATTATTAAATTGAAAATAATAAAATTTAATAACAAAAAAAGTAATTATACCATTTTAACATAGCATTTCATATTGTTCCTTCCTTACTTTTAGCATAGGATTTCAAAATTGTTATGGAACCAATTTTTTCCTTTACAAATACTCAACACTTCATATTTTCATATTACTACTTATTTTTTTCAAAAAAAAACAAATTAATCGCAATATCAAAGGCATTGAGTAAACACTAATCTTGCATAAAAAAGGCTTTTATCTTATGTTCTTATTTTGACCCTTGATTCTCTTAAGCACTCCATCAAGGGAAATATCAAATGCATCTTTCCCAATCCCACTTCCATCACCATAAATAAAATTTGGTATCAAACTAATAACCTTGTCCCTCAACCTTCTTACTTCTTCCTTACTATACCCTTCCAACACTTTTCTAATTGACGTACCATTCCTAACATCCTTCCGATCTATGAACACCGAAAGCCGGTCCGGTTCATCACCCAAGAACCAATCATATTGACCCGCAATACTCTCTCTCCAAAAGAAAACCGGGATCGAACCGGCCAGCATGCAATCGAAGATTGACCTTCTAGTGTACGTATCCCCCTTAGGCTGCAGACAAAAGTCCGAGTCCAAGAATGCCTCTTGGATCTCGGGCGTCCCGCCGTGGCACTCAGATATAGAGCAGTCCACAACCCGGCAGGAGGCCGACTCGTTGTAGCAATGGCTCAACAATATGGATCTAAAATCATCCTTGATCTTATTCCGCTTGGCTCCCACAAATGTGAACAAACTTGACCTCTTACGATTTGTCACAAAATGTAGCCATTGGTCAAGCTCCAATTTTGACTTGGGGTGGAATCCGGTGGGGTAAGGAACACCGATGTCGTGGTGGTCCCACAGTGCCCTCTCCACCGTGAGCCGCATGATCTGTTCCATCGCCGGCATATAGATGAAGCTGATACCCCAATGCTCGTCTCTCCTACGGCGAAGGTCCCACGTGGGCCTCCCGATGTGGATGAAGTGATCCGAGCCGTTGGATCTCCTCCACAGAGGCTGATCCTGGAGCCACGTCAGCAGCTCGTCGAACTGGCGATCGCGATTCGTAGGCGTGTCATTAGTGAACAAAGCCTTGCCCGCTACGACCCCAGCGTAGAAGGGTATGAAGAAGGCCGTAGCGGATCCGGGCTCCGTTGTCCTGCATCTGTGCTTCAAGACTCTTGCATGGTACATGACGTCGCCCGTTAACATGTCGGTCCAGTACCACGCTGGAGTAGTGGTCCGGGGCCCGAATCCGCCGTTGGAGAGGGCGTCGCAGCGTGAGTTCTTCCAAGGGCCTAAATCGCGGCAGTTGTGGAGAAGCTCAGTGTTGAAGGCTGGCGGGAGGTCGTACACGTAGACGAGGCCTCTGTCGCATCTTGTCCACGGCTCCAGGGGCTCAAGGGATTGTGGTGTGTAGAAAATGGAACTTAGGTAATAGATTTGGAAGAGGAATAATATTAGTAGAATGGAATGGAGTTTGTTTCTTGGCTTGGGCCGGAGATTTTTTAATATTGTCATGTCATAAATGGATGATTGAATTTGAGGTAACAATGAAATGATCAGTTTCTTGAGATGAATATATAATGTAACGAAGGGGTCATAGACTCATATTAATCAAATGCAAACTTCAAATTAATATTTTAAAAACCGGATCGGCAAATAAACCGGTGTCATTACTGGTTCACTGGTTCAATAACCACTGTTGAACAGATTAAATACATATAATAAAATATGTGAATAAAAAATAAAAAATAGCCTTATAAAAATATCAAAAATGAAAGACTTGGGCCACAAAAATAAATATATATAACAAATTTAGTAAATAAAATCTATAGCTTATAAAAATATCAAAAATGAAAGAAGATTTGGTCGAACCGTTTTACTATTACTCCCTCCGTCCCGGATAATTCGGGTCACTTTGACTAGGCACGGATTTTAAGAATTGCAATGGAAAGTGGGTTGAAAAAGTTAGTGGAATGTGGGTCCTACCTTTATATATTAGTTTTATAATAAAATGTGAGTAGAAATGAGTTAGTGGAATATGGGGTCCACTACCAAAAATGATAAAAGTGGAGTGGGACAAATTATGTGGGACGGACCGAAATGGAAAACTGGGACGAATTATCTGGGACGGAGGGAGTACAAATATATATAATTCAATATATAATGCAAAATATAGTGTCCAATTTTGTAAATGATAAAATATGATCAATAATGTATCACAAAAAATATTCATTCTTATAAATAAGTAGTAGTAGTATATATACAAATATAAAAAATTTAAAATTTAGTGAATATAATAAAATATATAGTATAAATTGTTAGTTAGTGTGGATAAAACTTATATATTTTACGTATAAAAATAAATAGAGTTAATATTAATTCAAAAAATGTATGTGGTGGAATAATATTATAATGAATACAAATTATGAATTAGTTTAAAAAAATTATTTTAATATCAATAGTTAGGCTACATTAATTAAATACATACTATAAAAATATATATTTAGTAAATAATAAACTATAATAAATAAATATATCAAAAAAATTGAACCTTACAATATAACGATAGTTATAATATATTAGTAACTAGTAGAGTATTGGTTAAATCTAGAGGATGGTACTTATATGCATCATAATAAATAATTACATAAAAAAGTATAAAATAAATAAATTAATAGTTTATTTAAATAAAAATAATAATATTATGTATAACATTATTTAATATTCTTATTTTTGTATATGCAGCTTGTAGTGGAGTGGTTAAGCTCTTGTTAATTCAAGTAGACCTCATGAGTTCAAGCCCTACCAACAGTTTTTAAAATAAAAATCGGTTTCCAGCTAGATCGGAAAACCGGTTTCCAGCTAGATCGGTTGAACCTCATACTGGTTTAAATAGGTAAACTAGGTTGCCACCAAGTTGACATAAAAAAATGTCAACAGATCAGTTAGGTGCACACCATATATATATATATAAAACTTAAGTTTGACCAAAATTTTGATCGTGGGTATCAATTATCATTACAGATGGGAAATAAACATTAATTAGCATCCACGCCGTCAACGTTGATATTTAACTAAAGAAGAACCCAAAAACCAGATCATCACAGCCACATGCATCAAAATATACTTTAATGTTAATTCAAAAAATTCAGTGCTACCAAATTACCATCAACTCGCACAGTCAACCACTGCCCTCAAAAGCCATGAAGCATGTTCGACTGCTCGAACCGGACTATAATCAGTTCCTTTTAAACCGGACTATCGTAAATCACATGTAAAAATGTCAACTGTTCACTTTTTCCATGAATCTTCTATGCTCTAAAAGAAATAAATTTGACAATATTTTACTATGGAAACACATGGAATGATGTAGTAGTACTCATTTTTAACAAACCACATGTAAATTGACCCTTCCATTCCATGTGTGCTCTTCACAATTTCTAAGTATCATCTTCAACAATCAAATTTAATTATCTAATAACAATACTACATAGCTCAGGTTATATAAATGTGAATATGAAGCCACCGATTAATGGAGGCGAGCTGGAAGCATCTTTTAGTTTGCTTTTTTACCTCTTATATTCTAAATCCTACTTTTTTCTTACTTAATTAGGGTTGGGGATGAAGCCGAGCTCCGGTGGCGTATCGCAGGCGAAAAGAGCGCGGCGCACCCGCAAGACGTTCAACAACATTAAGCTCACTGTCCTCGGCGGCGTGGTAACCTTTCTGGTGCTCCAAGGCACACTCGGGCTGGCGTGGATCCGAACCGAGACACGTTCGAGTAAGCAGGAGAAGGACGAGGAGTTTCTCGGCCTAAACGAAACTTTCAGTCTAGGGCCGAGAATCAGCACGTGGGATGAAGATCGCAAGGCGTGGCTCGACAAAAATCCGAGCTATGTTGATGGAAACACTACAAAAAAAAGCGCGTTTACCTAGCACCGAAGTGCTAGGAATAACCCCAAAGTGCTAGGAAAAATAGAGGTTTCCGAGCACATTTTCGAGCACATAGGGTGCTAGTAATTTGCTCGCTCGGAATTATTTCCGAGCGCCTATCCGAGCAAAACTCAAATTTTTCCGAGCACTCGAAACGTGCTAGGAAACTTGGTCAACTCCTCTGCTCTTCCTAGCACCAGTGTGTGCTCGAAATAATGCTCTCCTAGCACCAATGTGTGCTCGGAATAATGCTCTTCCTAGCACCAATGTGTGCTCGAATAATGCGTCTCAGAATCCTACCATAGTTTAGTGCTCGGAGTAATGTGATTCAAGAAACAAAACCTAGCACAATTTGGTGCTTGGAATACTGCATTTCAAAACTCCTAGCACAATTTGGTGCTAGAATTGTACATTTCATTCATATTCACGAATTTCATTATTTTTTCATATTTTTTTTATTATTTCAGCTTCATTTTAATTGTTAATTCAATGAAATTAAAATGACATTAAACCAAAACTAGAAATAAAATAAACTAATTGAAAAGCCCAATGGATTACAAGAATTCAATTGTTTCACAAAGTTGATCAATTCAAAATGCAAGTCTAAATCTATATTTCACCAAAATTCTCAAAGTTGATCAATTCAAAATGCAAGTCTAAATCTATATTTAACCAAATTTTTCACTGAACAAGCTCCTCATCTCTTCTTTCATCTGTTCTTTCATCTGCTCCTTCATCATTTCCATATTCATATCATTCGCTTCCTTAATTTTTCTCTCTCTCTCATTCATCTCGGCATGCATTTTCTCCCGCTCTTCTTTAAGTCGTTCTTCAAGTCGTTGCTCGATCAGCTCGTCCATCTTGCTAGGATCGATGTCGGTCGAGCGTACAGATGCATATGCTGATGTAGCTGATGGGAAGTATAATTTTGTTGCACTTCCTGCCCCAGGAATCTGCTTTCTCTTCTTCACCTTCCCATGACGCTCCAAGAAAATGGCATCTAAATCCGGATTCTCAACCCCTTCGGCTCTTAATTCTTCTGCCCTTGTCCTAACATCATCCTTCCAACAAGCAAACACAAATTAGATACTACTATAAGCAGGTGAGCAAACAAACAGTTTCACAACAAACTGACAAGTTTCACAACAAACTGACAAGTTTCACTGCAAAACAGTTTCACAACAAACTGACAAGTTTCACAGCAAGTTCCACAAACATTCTGTACACTTATGTATAATGTTCAACAAGACAAGATAATTCAAGGATGCTACGCAAATGGTAATTCTACGGCATAACCAAGTCCAAGGTAATCTTCAGTATTCGTGTTTGCTACGCAGATGGTAATTCTACATCCTAACCAAGTCCAAGATCATCTTCAGTATTAGTGTTTGCTACGCAAATGGTAATTCTATGTCATAACAAGTCCAAGGTAATCTTCAGTATTCTTGTTTTCTGAGTCCTACATCATAACCAAATCTGAGGTTGTAGCGTCTAAAGGAATTAGTTACCGGAGAGCCTAATATAATCATAACCATATTGGATTGCTGAATTACCCACATTCAAGGCAGAATTCTATGTGTCATGAATAAGTCTTATGATTCTGGCATGAGAATCACACGATGAATAAGTCTTATGATTCTGCCATTTTCAAGGATGCTTTCCCTAAAGCTACTACTAAACAATAGGATAAATGCTAACTCAGAATACCTATTATCATGTAGTTCTAAGAAATTAATCCAAGTCAGAATGTACTGATTATATCTTTCCCTTTCTCTATCATATACTTTTACTCTTTACTCTTTGTAGCTTGATAATTGTGAGATCATACATCTTCTAATGCAGTGGGGTTTTGACGGTATGAACTAACCAAAACAATCCACTAAAAAGTTGGAAAAACAATGAGGAAAGCAGAACATTGCCATGGAATGGAGGCCATCTAAGGTTATTAATACCACTAGCATGCATATAAAAGGAAGAGAAGCTAAAACCTGCATTTATACACTAAGTAGGCTGGTTTCAAGCATATGCACATTACTGAATCATCTGATCTTTTACTGTCAAATTAGTCAAATTAAGATTAAACTTACACGAATCTGTGTTGCGCGTTCAGAAACCAGGCCTTGTGAATCTTTTGTTTTGAATGTGTGAGTCCTACCAAAGATATCTACAAATGGAGGCATTATCCCGTCATTTTCCTCTGTCTGCAAAACATTAAAAAGGATTAAAAATATAATCAAAAAAGGAAAGAAATCAAACTAGAACAATATAAATTTTACCATTATTTCAACTGTCTCTTCAAATGGAATACAACCATTACAATGTGTTCCAAAGGCCTTCGCACGCCCTTGTCTACGATTTCTCGAGCACCTCTCAGAAACCTTAATATTCTCAGGAAGCTGCCAGGCATCGGTGTATGTCGTCCACTGGGCATCCGTGAAATAGGCCGGTTTCTTCATTGTCTTTCTTTTATAACCAATGTAATCACCGTACCTAGCTTTGCACTGACTGTGAAAAGCTTTCTTGCATTCCACTTGATCATAAGCTTCGCAGTTGGCATCTTTCTGCAAAATAATAAAGTATTAAATAATTTATGATAACTGAGTTATAAATATAAAATGCACAATTTGACCTCAAATTCTTTCCAATAATGGTTAATATATTCCTCCGAAAGCTTTGCCTGGCTGTATCCTCCCGGATCAACTATGTGCTTGAAAGCCTTATTGCATATGTTGGCTACTACACCAGTCGGACGCAATCTGTATATTAATATACAATTAGTAACTTAAAAAATAATATAATGAATGCATAAAATTAAATGAGCACGTACGTTCCATCCCTAAGTTGTACATATATCCGGCCTCTTGCGTCCCTCTTATATCCATCTTTTTTTGACTTTTTAGCATTTTTAGTGGCTGCATCTCTACCTTCTACTTCAACGTTAGCAGCGGTTGAATACTCCTCGTCACTATTCTCGTCCACCAACTCTAAAGAACCAAGTGGCCGTGAGTCATCGGAGTATGTAGTTGAGCGTCCCAATGATGACCCTCTCATTTCTACAATTATATAACTACCACAAACAAGGCAGAAAGGAGCATGTGATTAGTACTTTTCAGTAGGCATGAAGAAAGAAAAACAATATTGTAATTCAGAAGAAATAACTATGCTTTTTGACATTTATGTAAGTTATTAGAATGATGAATTTCAAGAAATTAGCTTACAGATAACCAACAAATTACTTACAGAAGCCAGGCTGCCTAATTTATTAGCTGAGAATTCCATATTACATGAGCTGGGCGATGATCATTTCTAAATTCTAAGTAACCATATCTAGCCCATAGTAGCTCTTAACTAGTCAATCACAATCGTGTTAAATACTAGCAACCATCTCGTTTAGCAGATGCGTTAATTACCCAGCCCTTTACTGATGAGGTTAGAAAAACTAATTTATCAGCAAAAATGATGGTAAAATTTACAAGATCAAGTAAATTCATTCCCTCTCCAAAAGCATCGGAGGAAAACTAAAACCTAATATGTACCTAACATTTCATCCGAATTACTAGTTTTTCCCCAATTTCCCAATTAACCTAGAATTTGGAGACCCGCAGAGATAAAGATACAGAAAATCCGAGAATCGATCAATAAACTATACCAATAGAGTATGTTCATTGCACGGAGGATTTGACACAAACTTAGCATCAAAATCAGAAAAAAATTCATGCAGAAGATGGCATCAATCAGCAGCAATAGCAAGTTTTGATTGCAGAAAGGTTCACCAGTGAAGATTCACTTATGTTTAACCAAAATGCATAACTCATGCATGAACTAGCTAGATCTGCAAAAATGAAGTACGCATGCAGCTCATTATCCATAAACAAACACATAAACACAATAAAACAACAAATCAACAACACAAATCTCCAAATTCAACCAAATCGCAGCAAGTAGCAGTACAGAATAAACGAAATCCGATGCGGTTTCTACTAGTTTCTCAGTGATGCAAAATCATTCAAATTGAACCTCGAGTCAATGCCAACGCAACAACCAACGCAGATTGATAGCCACAAACAGCGAGAAGACAGCGTAAATCCAACTGAAGCGAGGGGGAGAGAGAGAGTACCAAATAATTACAAAGAGTGATGAGTCAATTGAAGCTACATTACAACAAGCTCGTGAATAAAATTGAACTCTATGCTTCAACATCGAAACTCTATGCTTTGAAAGGAATCGACCAAATAATTATAGTTTCACACACGGAATCGACCAAATTCACAAAAACCACAGCAATAATTACAGTTTAACATGGAATCGGCCAAATTCACTAACCTGCAGGTGTGAGAATGGAAGATGTGTGCGAGCGGTGAGGGAGAGCAGCGAGACCGGCGAGATCGGTGAGAGAGAGCGGCGAGATCGGTGAGAGAGAGCGGCGAGACCGGCGAGATCAGTGAGAGAGAGCGGCGTCGGCGAGACCGGCGAGATCGGTGAGAGAGAGCGGCGAGATCACTGTAAGTGTGAAGTGTTTTGGTTTAGTAGCCCTAATTAATAAATGAGGATCACCATCTCATCCGCTAATTAAGCAATAATTTAGTCAAACAATAATTTAGTCAATAATTATCACATAATTTAGTCAATCATAATTTTAGTCAATAATTATTACCACATTTGGTTATAAATGAATTAATTATGACTAACGAGTTTGTAAATAACACTTAAGTCATTCTACACTTAAATCATTGTTTACCGTTTCATCAATGTCTTCATTTTCTTCCTCATCCTCATCTTCTTCGTCTCTGTCATCTCTTCATCTTCATCTTCATCTTCATATTCTTCTTCATCTTCTTCTTCATCTTCTTCTTGATCATTGTCGGCAATTTCTCTCAAAATTGAAATCATTGCACCACTGGGATCACATCGTGGAGGGTCTATGAGTTGAACATCATCAGAAATTTCATGAACTTCTACTTCATCTTGTTGAAAAGCAGCATCTTCATTTTTCTCTTTTGTGGTGGCATAACTAGCATAAAATTTCTTTGCTCGAACTTTGAAT
>NC_062967.1:14888434-14918208 GCF_023119035.1 Salvia hispanica | reverse complement strand
TGTATGGATCTTTCATGCACATCAATGGAGGCAAGTTGTATGGAGTTAAAATCACTGGCCATAATGAGTACTGCGAACTGGTCTGACCAAATGGTTGAAATCCATCAGTACTAAGTGCTAACCTGACATTTCTTGATTTAGAAGCAAAGAAAGGATGTATCTTGTCGAAGGTTTTCCAGGCTACAGAATCTGCCGGATGAGACATCTCTCCTGGAGTCTGGATGTGCTCTGCATGCCATCGCATGGATTGAGCGGTAATTTCGGATGCATACAAACGCCTCAACCTTGGGCCTAAAGGGAAATAGTACATCCGTTTAAGTGGACTTGTGCCATTACCCTTAAATCTGGCTTGACCACAAACTTTGCATTCAGTTCGGTTCTCGTCTTCCCTCCAGTAGATCATGCACCCTCTCTTGCAACAATCTATCTTGAGAACCGGCATATCTAAGGTCTGCATTTGTTTCTTGCACTTATAAAAGCTACTAGGCATACGATTTGGTTTCGGCAAGCGTTCCTCCATAAATTGGCACAATTCGTCAATAGCTCATTGAGACATTCGATGTTCAGACTTCATAGTCATCAGTCGAGCATTTGTTGACAACTCGGAATAATCACAACCCGCCCACAAATCGGCCTGAGACGCTTCTAATAAATTATAGAACTGTTGCGACTCGTTAGTGGGGGATTCTGGCATGTAAGTAGGCAGGACATATTGTTCGGAATGTTGCGCTTGGAAATGATGAGGCTCGTGACTGGCTGTCTGTCCCCACGCATTGTATACCATATGCTGGTATGGATCCGATGATGGATCGAAATGCATAGATTCAGCCGGTGTTGAACTGGACGACGCTTCTACATCGCAATGAAATCTCCAATCATAGTAATCTGGGGTAAACCCCCTTCTCACAAGGTGCTCTTTCACCGTATCAGGAGAAAAAAATTTGTTATTATCACATTTTGCACATGGACATCTAATTTTTGAACCATCCATTTTAGAGGGAAATGACACAGCAAAATTTATAAACGCATCTAACCCATCGATAAAATCACAATTGAATTCTCCGGTGGGATACTTTCGCTCATACATCCACTGTCGTCCCAGAATTTTATCCATTTCACTATCCTGTAGTATGAAATCAAAACAAATAAAATGATACTTTCAATAAATTTACAAAGAGTTTTAAAAAATATTAGCAAATAAAAATTATAATATTGATCATCAAAATATTACTTGAACAAAAATATTATTTCAAATTATTAAAATTTTCAAGTTTCTTGTCTAGAGAAGTTTGATATAGAATAGTTAGCTAATCAATCATTTTCATGGGTAAGTCCACTATATATTAGTCACTAAATTCAAAAATAAATTAAAGTAACCTATCCATTTTACTATCCCTATAGCATAAAATTAATATAAATTAAAACAGATATAATAATATTCTAATTATTTAACATGAAGTTAGAGAGAATAACTAAAAAATATAAATTATACCTTTAGATAAAAGATAACGAGGCAAGGTGGCAACGGGCAAAGAGACAACTTTGGTTTGAAGAAATAACAAGGTAAGATTGAAACAATGTAGGAAAAGATTGAAGAAATCGAGTTGGAGAGAAAATGGAAGAAGTTAAATGATAGGAGTTAGATCCAGATCTGTGTGGAAATAATATCCTAATTCCGAGCACCTTGCAAGTGCTAGAAAATATTCCGAGCACAATCAATTTGTGCTAGGAATGTTTCGAGCACAGTCATTGTGCTAGGAATGTTCCGAGCACATTGATAGTGCTAGGCATTTTTTGCCGAGCATGGTCATTATGCTAGCAATTCTACGAGCATAGTCATTGTGCTAGAAAATTTTTCCGAGCATAGTCATTGTGCTAGGAATTTATCCGAGCAAAGTTAATTTGTGCTCGTAAGTTGCAATAGTCATTCCTAGTACGTTGACCATGCTCGAAATGTGGTCGCAGGGTGCATAATTTCTTCAACATTCCGAGCACTATCAGAAAGTGCTCGGAAAATGCTAGGTAAATTCCGAGCACATATTGGTGCTCGAAAATAAGTGCTAGGTAAATGCGCGCTTTTTTGTAGTGTCGGATCACAGTTGGTCCTACACTAACTGTTCCGTGTTCAAGAACCGGAGCAGCATCCTTGTACACACCTAGCTGGCTAGCCACACTGAAAATTACATACCGCCGGTACTACATTTCATGTGCACCATAGCACACACTAGCTATATTCTATTTTTACTTACTACTACGATACACCTATATATAGTCAAAATTTTGAAAATTTCGATTGGCCTACCACCTCGGTTTCAAATACTATATGGATTTGAGGAATTACAGAAATAACAGCGTAAATTCAATCACGTACTTTGAAAAAACCTTCTTTTCTTTTCTTTTTTTTTAATTCTCCAATTATCAATTTCTTTTATGCAAACAACAGCATTGATATATTTTAATTTCCACTTGAAGGAGGATTTATTTAAGCATGTTCAGTGTTGCACTTAGGTTGTAAAACACGATATGCTTAATTTTTAGTTAAATATTTATAACAAATTTAATGCATATTATTAAAAAGTATCAGCAATTGATTTTCGGTGGTCATTTAGTTAGGACACTATATATTGTACGTAATTTGTTAGACAGTTGAAGTTACGAAATCACAAAATTAAAGGATATAGTAATACTAAAAAGTGGTGGACAAATGAATCAAAATTTAATTTTGATAGGTTGATCAATGTCATGCATGTGTTTCGACCATTTATTATGATTTGAATGGATATTATTTGCAAAGATGCCGGATCCAGGATTGAGAAATGGAGAGGGCGGAATTGCCATGCGCTTCATCCTCGAAGTGAAATTAGTAGCAAATTGGGGGTGGGGGGGGGGGGGGGGGGGACGACCATAGAAAATATATGTCAGGGTCTATGGTAACTAGTCGTCGGGCAGGGGCAACTGCACCCTCTTGTCCCTCCCTGTATCCACCACCGGTATTATTGATGTGTTAGATGGTGGTTTTCGATTTCACGAGCGGGAGCATAAAGAAAAAAGGAGTTGAGGAGAAAGAGTAAGAAAACGTAAACGCGAGGTGTGAAAGGTGGATCAATTTGTTTCAGATACCCAAGCCACGAAGTTGGCCAATCTGTGAGCTTAAGCGATAAAAGAAGGTAACTCCAATTGCGATTGAGAAGAGACTCACTTCTTGGAAGACGTGCCACTCACGTACTGTCCTATGGTTGGGGAGAGTATTTAAGGCAAAATGAAGCACAAACAAACAATCGGAAATTTATATTAGCTCACTCTTACTCCCATTTTTCTGTTTTCGGTGTCCACAAACAATCGTACGTCTCTAAAATTATTAACACTATTCTATTAACATTCTCTTTTATCTTTCACACTTTATCAATTTTTCATTGAAACATGAGACATCCACCCATAAGACTATTTTTGGTGTACGACATCATAAAAGAATGAAATGTAAAAGAGAAATCGAAAAATAAAATTTGAGAAACAAGACGAGAGGGAGTACAAATAAAATTAATCTCCCTTCGTCCCATAATAGATGTCACACTATCCTTTTTAGTTTGTCCCACAAAAGATGTCATATTTCTTTGCGATCGCGATCTCTAGCGGTGTAAGTAGTGGACAAGTATTTCCCCAGTGCGACCCAGCGTAGAAGGGTATGTAGAAGGCCGTAGCAGATTGGGGCTCCGTGGTGCGGCACTCGTGCTTCATGATCCTCGCGTGGTACATGACCTCGGCGGCGAACATGTGGGTCATGTACCACGACGGAGAGGGGATGGCAGTGAGCTGGGGGCCGATGCCGCCGTTGGAGGGCTCTGTGCAGCGAGAGCTCCATGGTTCATAATAGTGGCAGTGGAGGAGGAGGTCATCATTGAAGGCGGGCGGGAGGCCGTAGACGTAGACGAGGCCGCCGCTGCAGATTGTGGGCTGATGAGAGTAGAATGGAACTTAGGAAATATATATGAAAGAGGAGTAATGAATTACACTTTTGGAGAGAAAGGAGAGTATTATGAATAAAATGAAATTAAGGGGTTAATCATGTGTATTATAGGTGCTGAATAAGAACACATTTTTTTTTCACTTAAAAATAGTCCACTTTCATTTTGATCGTGGGTATCATTATAGATCCGGAATAAGTTTTAACTAGCAGATAATATACTCCCTCCATCCCAATAAATATGAAACGTTTGTTTTTCGACACAAGATTTTATATAGTGTTATTTTGTGAGTTAAAGAAGAGAGAGTAAGTAAGAGAGAGGGAAAAGTAGAGATAAAGTTATTTCTATTTTAAGAAACGTTTCATTTTTAATGGGACAACCAAAAATGGAAAACGTTTCATTTCTAATGGGACAGAAGGAGTATTAAAGAGGGAACATCTTTCTTCACGAAACTTTGTCGGACTCTCATTTTAGATCTGTGAACTTAGAAAATATCATTTGAGGTCCGTCAACTATAAGTTAATATCAATCGAAGTATTTTTTTACTACTTTCAAGTTTTTCTGGACGAAAATTCAATACCTTGAATGGTATATATTTTTAATGAACTTATAACAAACTCATATTCTTTTTATAAATATCTTTACTATATATTTTTGATAATTTTTTAAAATATAATTTGAGCTTTAATATTATCACTTAATTTTGTGACACGCAAGAAAAGTTTCTTTTTCAACTTTTTATAATTAAAGAATTTTAAAATATTTTTAAGATATGGATACTCGTAAAATGAATGTCACGGTCAATGAATGTCTCAACGATATTTCCGAAAACACTCACATTAAATTAAATCATTTTCTCGAGCAACCGCAATACCGGACGAACGCGACGCCCTAGCCGGTCGCTAGGGCATCGCATTCGTCCGCTATTGCATGCGGCGAAAGCACGACTGACGAACAGCAAGGACGAGCGGTCATCCGCGATGCGTCAGCGTTAGCCGATCGCTCGTCCACTATTGTCCTGACGCTATCGGCTAGTGTTAGGCTATTACTAGACTGTGATTAGTCCTAGTGATGTGGCAAAAGGTGGTTACTCTAGTAACATGGCAAAGATTGTGTTTGGGTAGTCCTAGTGCTACACTATTGATTAGTCTGCTGCTCTAAAAATGTAACGCGTCCAGTTCAATTATTTCATCAATAATAAATTTCTTTATTTCTTCACATTCTTCTCCAATAGCCAAAACCTTCAAACACTAATTATGCACCACGCATACTCGCCGGAGCTCCAGTCCCGGCAGAAACCGTCGAAACCCCTCAATTTCCTCTTCGCCCACCCTTATCTATGGATCTCACTCGCCTCCATCTCGATCCCTCTCTTCATCATCTCCGCCGTCCGCATTGCGCCGCCCTGCCTCCCCCGCCGCCCCGCCGCCGACGAATGCCCCTCCGGCACCGTCTACGTCTACGATCTCCCCTTAATGTTCAACCACCACCTCTTACTCCACAGCTGCACCGACCTCGACAACTGGAACTGGCAGTGCGGCATCGCCGCCAACGCCGGCTTCGGCGGCCGCGCCGCCGAGCTCCGCCGCCTCCTGCCGGAGAATCTCTACAAATCCTGGTTCCGCACGAACCAATTCGCCCTGGAGCTGATCTTCCACAAACGGATTCTGACGCACAAATGCAGAACCCTGGAGGCGGAATCCGCTACGGCGTTCTACATCCCGTTCTACGGTGGACTCGCGGTGGGGAAGCACCTCTGGAAGAACGACACCGCCAAACGCGACCGCGATTGCAAGATGCTGCTGACGTGGCTCGATCAGCACGAGCATTGGAAGAAATCCAACGGCTCTGATCATTTCATTTCGCTAGCCCGAATCACATGGGATTTCCGCCGCTTAGCCGACCCTGCCCAAATCTGGGGCTCCACATTCCTCAACATGCCCGAGATGCAGCGGGTCACCCGATTCATCATCGAGAAGGCCGACTTCGACGATCGCGACGTCGGCGTGCCTTACCCCACCGGATTCCACCCCGAATCCAGAGAAATCCTCCAGAATTGGCAACAATTCGTGCGAAAACAGAAGCGCGGCAGCCTCTACACGTTCATCGGCGCGGCGCGTGAGCCGATCCGCCGCGATTTCCGGGGGACTCTTCTAACCTACTGCTCGAACTCGCCGTCGTGCCGCGCGGTGGACTGCGCGGCGACGAAATGCTCGGCGGACTCGTCGGTGATAATGGAATCTCTCCTGGCGTCGGAATTCTGCCTGCAGCCGAAGGGGGATAGCTTCACGAGGCGGTCGGTTTTCGACTGCATGATAGCCGGTTCGGTGCCGGTTATCTTCTGGAACCAGACCGCTTACGAGCAGTATCCGTGGTTCTTGCCGGGCGAACCGGAGAGCTACTCGGTTTATATAAACCATGAGGAGGTGATGAATAAGACCTCTGTGATTGAGCATGTTTTGAAGGGGTTTAGCAAGGAGGAGATTAGGAGGAAGAGGGAGAAAGTGATTGAGACAATTCCTAGGATTATATATGGGATTCAGAGTGGTGGATCAACAGATTTTGAGGATGCTTTTGATATTGCTATTGAAGGGGTTTTGCAGAGGATTAGGAAGGAGAGAGAATTGTGATTGGAAGGAGATTATTAGTAATCTATTAATTGATTGTTGTTGTTAATTATATGTATATGCTCTCCTTTTCTATGAGGTTTAGCAGTTGTCTGTCCAGTGTACTACTTGTTCAAAATACAGCTTTTGGTTTATTAGACAGTTGATGAAGTCCCGAACCACAAGAAGGAAAATACTCTGATGAGATTTTCGGAACGAGATAACGTCACAAAAAGGAAAATACTTGTGTTGCGTGGCTATGAGGCGGTATGTTTTTGACATGTACATGTTTTTGACATGTACAACCAAACATCACATGTGTATTTTATATAGTACTTTTGTTTCCAAAATTTTTTCATTCAGTTTGATATTGCTAGCTTCAGCTTTTATGTTTTTGGATCATTATACTATACATTACTCCCTCCGTCCCCAAAAAATATGAATTTTGGGTTCGATACGGGTTTTAATGCATTATTGGTAAAGTAAGAGAGAGATAGATAAAGAATGTTTTTAAGTATTGTTAGTGGAGAATGAGTCCCACCTCATTAGAGAGGAGAGTTTCCAAAATTGAAAGTTTATACTCTTTCGGGGCGGACGAAAAAAGAAAATAGTGCATACTCTTTCGAGACGGAGAGAATACTATTTTTTAGTTTCAATTTATATAAAAATATAATGTGAAAAATATGCATTATATTTTTCAAAATATATCACTGCATATGTTTAAATATTATCATGTATTTACATAATTTTTCTACTCCCTTCCTAAAAAGTTTGAATTATTTTCTTATTAGTCCGTCTCCAAAAATTATGAATTTTCTAATTATTTAAATAGTTAAATAACATATTACCCCTACACATCATTTTAATCATATGAAGCTTACTCTCTCCTAACATTGTTTACACTACCCTTTATCGCTATTTCTATTACCAATTATATATTAAAATTTGTGTCAAACTAAATGTTCATACTTTTCATGAACGAGGATGTATAACATAGAAGTCTTGATTTCTTTAGTTAAATAATTTATAATAGTTAAAACATTAAAAAAAATTACATATAAAGTATAATACTATAATACTATTAGTATTTTATGTAAATACCCAAATAATAATAATGAATATAAAAAATATTTGCAATGATTGTGTGTGTGTATATATTAATTATATTATCAAAATAACCGTTATAATAATAGTAATAATTTATTATTAGTAGTAGTAAATTTATATTAGTAGTAGTAAAATTGTGAGCCGCACGATCTGTTTTGACCTGGGGTGGAATCCGGTGGGGTAAGGAACAATGATCCCACGGGGCCCGCTCAATCGTGAGCCGCACGATCTGTTTCATCAACGGCATGTGGAGGAAGCTGGTCCCCCACCCGCCGTCTGTCAGCCGCTGAAAGTCCCACGTTGGCCTCCCCAGGAGGAGGAAGTGATCCGAGCCGTCGGATCTCTTCCACGTAGGCTGATCCTGGAGCCACGTCAGCAGCTCCTCGAACGGGCGATCGCGATCTCTAGCGGTGTAATTAGTGGACAAGTACTTCCCCAGTGCGACCGCAGCGTAGAACGGTATGTAGAAGGCCGTAGCGGATTGGGGCTCCGTGGTGCGGCACTCGTGCTTCGTGATCCTCGCGTGGTACATGACCTCGGCGCCGAACATGTAGGTCCCGTACCACGACGGAGTGAGCTGGGGCGCGAGGCTGCCGTTGGAGGGCTCTTTGCAGCGGAGCTCCATGGTTCGTAATAGTGGCAGTGGAGGAGGAGGTCGTCGTTGAAGGTGGGCGGGAGGGCGTAGACGTAGACGAGGCCGGCGCCGCATATTGTGGGCTGATGAGAGTAGAGAATGGAACTTAGGAAATATATATGAAAGAGGAGTAATATTAGTACCAAGGAATTGATTCTATATCTTGGATATAGTTCTCTGAACATCAGCATTGGGATGTATAGTTACCTACAAATAATGAATACATATGAAGTACACTTTTTGAGAGAGATCATATGTATTATAGATGCAGAATAAGAACACATTATTTTTTTCCCTTAAAAATAGTCCACTTTCATTTTGATCGTGGGATCAGTATAGATCCGGAATAAGGATTAACTAACTTCGCTGTGAAAAAAGTTAATTACTAATAGCAGATACTTTATCCACGAACTTTGCCAAACTCTCATTTTCGGTACGTGAACTATGAAAATATTCAAGTATCGTCTATTGACGGTGGCATTCATTTTTAAGGTATTGAGGATATTTTCGTCCGAAAAAATTTGGAAATAGTAAAAAGAGTACATTGATTGATATTAACTCATAGTTGACGGATCTCAAATGATATTTTCAAAGTTCACGAATCTAAAATTAGTTTATAAAATTTGTGGAATAAAAAAGACGTTTTCTCTGTATTAAATGTTCAAGGGGTGAAAACGTGGAATGGTATCTAGTAAACGTAATGATAGAAGGGTCACATTAATTATCACAATTACCAAGCATAATTTAAATTTTAATGTGGACCGATCATGTGATTAGAATTCAGTGGTTGTCACGATATGCAAAAAACGCAATTAGTTAACTAGATTTTAACTATAAATTAATTCTCAATCTTCGATGCAACAATAATAAAATGTAAAAGATGGAAGGGCGACGCGCGTCGCGGCTGATTTAAAGGCGGAGATTAAATTATTGGATAGCTCAATGTCATAAATACAAAAGAGTGATTTAGAGACATAGTGTCTTCATGCCATAATACACTTATGTCTGTATGTCATAATTATATTTTATATATGGACAAATATAATCAAACGCTATTTTTGGATAAAATCAATTAGCATGATCATTAGGGGGTGATCTAATTTCTATAATAAAGACTAATAAAACTAATGTTGAAATTAGTATATTATATATTTTACATAGGAATAACATAAAAATAAATACTCAAAAATCAAACTAGAGTACTAATATTATAAAATACTTAAAATTAAAACAATAAATTCAATTAGTATTATATTTATTTTGACTAAGGTTCGACAATAATTTTCCAAAAATTAAAAATTTGAATAAATTAAATTTTCAAAATTGAATAATTTAGAATAGCAAATATGATATAAAAAAACCTACACCCAATTAGTATTAATATATTATACATATTTTCTTAATTTTATTTCATGATATAGTGAATTGAGCTAATAACTCAATTATTTATAAAGCAAAAGAGAAAATGCCTTGTAATTATTTATTTGATCGAAGTTCGATTGCAATGTTCTAAGAATAAAAAATTTAAATAAATTAAAATTTTGGAAAGGAAAGAAGTAGTATAATAAAAATTAAAAAATTCTTAAAATAAAAACTATAAAGTTAATTATTATTATTATTATTATTATTATTATTATTATTATTATTAATTTATTTAATGATATACTGAATGGAGCTTAAAACTCTAATATTTTATATAAGTAAAAAGAAGAAAATAATATAGGTATTACATAGATTAGTTAGAAACATAAAGTATGATTTTGTTATCAAGGTTCAGCTATAACATTTCAAACAATAAAAACTTAAAGAAATTGAATTATGGAAGTAATGGATTTAAATAAAAATTATTAATTTTTTGCAATCCAAATTGTTACTTAACTAATACTGATATATCAAATTTTAATTTATTTCATAATATAGTTAATTAGCTAAGAACTCTACTATATATTGCTTTTAGAGTAAAGGTAAAAATTGGTCACAAACATATGACCGAAATATGAATTTAGTAAAAAAACATTCACTTTTTGAAAATCGGGTCCTAAACATACGAAATTGTCGTCGGATTGGTCCTTTTTTTACAGTTCCGTAAAAAAATGACGATCAATGCCCAATTAGTGATATTTTGACTAAATAATAAATATAAAATTTATAATTATAAATTTATTTTGAAAGTAAAAAGTTAACATAAAAATATGCAATTCATAAAAATATTAAATATAAAATTTGTAATTATAAATTTAACTATCAAAATGGCTTGTAACTAATTTTATTTTAGATCGAGGTTCAATTATTTTGTTAATGTTAAAAATCATAAATTTAATTGTCAAATGACTTGTAACTAAAAGGAGATAATTAATAATAAAATAAATATGTTGAACCTTAATCATAAAAAACAATTATATAAAATACTACTAATAAAGAACATAAAATTATAATAAGAGATATACTTAACAAACAAACCCAATATAGAAAATAATTGAGTTTAATAATCTTGACGTATAAAGACATTAAATCTTGAAAGAAATTAAAATGTTTAATATGCAGCATTCAAATCTCTAGAGATTAGTATGGTAATAATGGTTTGAAGATAAATTATGTTGAATAAATTATGAGAGAGAAAGAGAATTAGTATTTTTATAAAATGGATTCATATTTATTCATTAAGTTCAAATCTCATAATTTATTCCCTTAGTTTTGGAACATTACGTTGAATAAAACATTTATGAATAAATCTCTCATTTCTCTAATATTCTATTTCTTTAGGTATATATTTTAATTTTAAATCATATCTTCCACATTTATATATATTCCATAATTAAGCTATCACATCCTTATTTATGATCATAATTAAAATTCCATTATGAGCATAGTTGCTTTTTTTAAGATGTAAGGATAAAAAGGTAGATGTAAAAAAGTGTAGATTTAATTAAAAATATAATATAGTATAAGATTACAATTTTAACCTCATTATGAAATTATGGTTGTCTCTAAAACATTTTTCAAAACGAAATTAGATTAAAACAAATTTGAGAAGAAAAGAGAAAAAATAATAAAGGCTTAATTAGCTGAAAAATAAGACCGTTCAAATTTAGGCGCAGGGCTTATGACCGAAAATTGTGATGTTTGATATATTAATTTAGATGATTAAGCATTAAATATCGTGTTAATGTGCAGTTTTATATATGTCAGCCATCATGGATGACGGCACATAAGACCATCTCGATAGTTAATTATAGTTTAAAGTTTGAACTTTCAATATTTGTCAATTTACAGTCTTAATCTTGATTTAAGTTATTTAATAGCTTTACTTTAGAGAAACATTATAATTATAATAAACTTTAAACAACAATAACAATGTCAGGTTTTATTGAGCAACTAGAAATACTTTTATCCGAAAAATTCCAAAAACACTAATTATTATAGCTTTTGCTATAAGTTGTTCTCGTACACAACCAAAACTATTGAGTTATATACTAAAATTTTCATCTATGTAAATGCGAAGATTTAGACATAATGTTTGACATTTTTTAAATAATGAGGATGGATTTTATTGTGAATAACATAAAACAACTAATAGATCAATGTCTGCAACCAAACAATTTTTGTTGTAGAAACTAGAAACTAGTTTTGTTGGCTATATATTAAACCATTTTTTGAAGTTCAAAAATGACGTTCAAGATATAAAATAAGCCAATTCAAGATTGAGACTTTAAAGTCAAAATGGATAAATGATTATCAAATTATAGTCCATATGTCAAATTGATTGCTAAAATTTTATTTGTACCAAAATGAGTACTCCTAAAGTTTTTATACTTTAAACTATTTATAATTTTATTCAATTTGTTTAATTATTTTATTATATATAGCAATTAAATTATCACATAAAATTTTCTATTTAAGTTTATTTCTACTATTTTATTTTGTTACAATTTCATTCTAGAAAATTGTTGCAGATAGAATATTCGATAGCATTAAGAGTATCTCTAATAGCAATAGGCTAGCCATAGGGCAGCCACAAACTCCCCCTGCCACATTATCAGCACTAAAAAAAAACAACTAAATTTACCGAATTAAACGCAAAATACGGAATTAAATGTACGACACATATACGAGAAAATTCATTAATTTCATTTAAATACAAAAAGTACATTAATTACAAAAAATTACATAATAATAAAAAAAACCGGGCTTCCACACACGAGCCCCTGCCTCACTCTACTCCTCACCGCCGTCCTCGCACCCGGGACCCCCAAACCTGCCGCATCTGAGCCCCCCGCCTCTGCCGCGGCGGCCGCCAAATCGACCCGTATACTCTCGAGGAGGTCATGAAGAAACCTCTTCTCCACGAGGTCAGTTGTCGCCCTCCATTCACCTATGAGTTTATGCATTCTCTCCTGCTGCAATTGACGCCCGATGAGGGCAATCTCGGCTGGCGACTGGCCACTGGGGGGGGATGCCGACTGGACCTCCTCGGACTCCCGGGCGCCTCCCCTGGCTGCCCGTTGCTCCCTCATCTGACCAACCAGGCGAGTGCGGCGAGTGAACGATGGTGGAGTAGGGAACTCCTGAACATCGTCGGGGAGCTCGTGGGAGCCACTGCTGCTGCTGTGGTCACCGGCGAGGTTCAGCCGCTGCTTCTTCGGCCAGCCAGCATTGACACCCAGCCGGAACTTCTCGGAATCCATCAGCACCAGATAGCAGTTCTAGTAGGTGAATTCCTTATACAGCCCCGGCACGGGGAATGCTCTCTCCGCTATCCTTCTGCAGTCCTCTCGTCCACTGGTCTTTATGCGGAGGGCGTTGGTGTACAAGCCCGCAAATCGGGAGACCGCATCCCTGATTCGTTCCCACCCCTTCCGAGCACTCCTCCCCGTTGTATGCCTTCGATGCGGGCAATTCCTCTTGTAGGCTGCTGCAATTTTAGCCCACATGTTGACGATCCTCTGATTGTTCGAAACGAGGGGATCATCACAAACAAACACCCAAGCCTTGGACAACGCGACGTTCTCATCATCCGTCCACTTCCTCCTTACACTGTCGTCATTAGCCGGCTGCGACGACTCGCCTACCACCTTTTTTCCCTTGCCCTTCTTCTTCGGTGCGCCCCGACCCCGCCCCTGACCTACTCCCTCTGTATCAATGGGAGTGTCTTCGTATCGAACGCCCGGTACCAACTTCTCTATGGAGAAAGTGTCATCTCCAGTGAATTGAGTCTCCACTGGGGTGGATGTGTGGGAAGGCGCAGTCAAAAAGTCAAGACTGGGGTGATAGACATTGTCCCCCCCCTCCGCCTGCACCACCGGCTGCACCCCCAGCATTCCCTGAATCCCGGGCTGCATCCCCTGCCATCCTGGCCCCCACCCCGGCATCCCCTGCCCGCCCAGCATCCCACTACCCCCGGCTGTCATCGCGGCCATCATCTGCTGCCATTGGTACATATTGTAGTACCCACCCATCGGTCACCATCCACCTCCCACGGGTACCGTAGGAGTTTGAGACTCGCTCGTCACTGGAGGAGAGTCGTTGTTGTTCTCCATTTCGCGTTATTGCTATTGTACAGAAATTAAGATTAGAAAGCTCGTTAAAACAAGCGGTGTAAATGAAAATGATGTTCAAATCGCGTATATATAGTGTTTCGGATATTAAATAAAAATAAATAAAAAATGCGTTGGCCGATCGCCAGCCTACAATGGCGGCGAGCGGATCGGCGAGCGCTCACCGATTCTCTAGCCGATTCCACGCTTGCCGCTTACAATGGTTCGGCGAGCGGACCGGCCAGCGCCGGGAATCGACTAGCCGGTCGCTCGCCGACCATTGGAGATGCTCTAACAATTTTCGACTGGAACCTGTCTGGTCGTCTTCATCATTTTTGCCCACGGAACTGGAATCCATAATTTAAATTTCAATTATCATTATCTGTGAAGGATACTATACTGACGAAACGTCATCGTATTTATTCTTACCATCGTTCTTCTCTTTATAATCTCATCACGTTATCATTAATTATATTTTAAATTGAATTAAGCCAGTCGATTTGACATTTTAAATGTGTATCAAATAATTCTTCTGTCTTTTACCTTTCATATCTTATGTTTGGCGCGAACCATTAAATCAGGTTTTATCTTAGGGTTTAATTATGTTTTGTTATTTTACATGCTTTTGCTTTTAACTTTTAAAGACGTGGGTTGCTTTTTAATAAATCAGGAGTACACTAATCCAATTTTTTGGAATTAAATTTATTTTATTAATGTTTGGTGTTCTATTCCATTGAAAGAAATAGAATTAATGAAGTTAGTACGCAAAAACTTAAGAGCATCCACTGTGGTCGGCGAGCGACCGGCTAGCCAATTCTCGGCGCAGGCCGGTTCGCTCGCCGAACCATTGCAATCGGCGAGCGTGGAATCGACGAGAATTTCGGCGAGCGCTGCGCTCGCCGATCCGCTCGCCGCCGTTGTAGGCTGGCGATCGGCCAACGCTTTTTTTTTTTAATTAAATTTTCGAAACACTATATATACGCGATTTTCACGTTATTTTCATTCACACCACCTGTTTTAACGAGTTTTCTCTCTCTCTTAATTTCTGTACAAGAGCAACAACGCAGAATGGATAACAACAACAAGTCTACTCCAGCGACGAGCGGGACTCAAACCCCCACGGTACCCGCGGGAGCGGGATGGGGGCCGATGGGCGGCGGGTACTACAGCATGTACCCTTGGCAGCAGATGATGCCACAAAGGATACCGGGCATGCAACCCGGTATGCAGATGATGCCCGGTTGGGGAGCCGGGATGCAGATGATGCCGGGGTGGTGGGCGGGGGGTGCAGCCCGTGATGCAGGGGACGACGGGGGGGTGGGGGGTACAATGTCTATCGCCCCACTCTTGATTTTTTGACTGCATCTTCCCACGCATCGACCCCAGTGGAGACTCAATTCACTGGAGATGAGACTTTCTCCTTAGAGGAGTTGTTGGAACAAGTCGATCGATACGATGTCACTCCCAAGGATATAGTGGGAGTCGGTCAGGGGCGGGGGCAGGGTCGGGGCGCACCGAAGAAGAAGAAGGGCAAAAAGGTAGTAGGCGAGTCGTCGCAGCCGGCTGATGACGACAGTGTACGGAGGAAGTGGACGGATAATGAGAACGTCGCGCTGTCAAAGGCTTGGATCTCTGTTTGCGATGATCCCCTCAATTCGAACAATCAGAGGATCGTCAACATGTGGGCTAAAATTGCAGCAGCCTACAAGAGGAATTGCCCGCATGGGAAGGCATACACCGGGGAGGAGTGCCGGAAGGGGTGGGAGCGAATCAGGGCTGCGGTCTCCCGATTTGCGGGCTTGTACACCAACGCCCTCCGCATGAAGACCAGTGGCCAGACTGACGAGGATTGCAGGAGGATAGCGGAGAAAGCCTTCCCCGTGTCGGGGCTGTATAAGGAATTCACCTACTGGAACTGCTATCTGGTGCTGATGGATTCCGAGAAGTTTCGGGCGGGTGTCGATGCTGGATGGCCGAAGAAGCAGCGGCTGAACTATGCCGGTGATTACAGCGACAGCAGCGGAGGTTCCCACGACCTCCCCGAGGATGTTCAGGAGTTCCTTTCCCCACCATCCTTCGCTCGCCGCACTCGCCCGATTGGTCAGAGGAGGGCGCAACGGGCAGCGAGGGGAGTCGCCCAGGGGTCCCAGGAGGTCCAATCGGCATCCCCCCTGCTGGCAAGTTGACAGCCGAGCTCGCCTTTTACGCGCGTCAACAAACGCGTAAACAGATGCACAAGATCTTAGCTGAATGGAGGGAGGCAACTGACCTCGTGGAGAAGAGGTTTCTTCACTCAATGCTCGAGAGTATGCGGGTCGATTTGGATACCGCCGCGGCACAGTTGGGAGGATCAGACGCGGGCTCAGATGCCGGGGTCCCGGGTGGCAGCGACAACGACGAGGAGTAGAGTGGGGCGGGGACTCGTGTGTGGAAGACTTGATTTTTTTTATTATGTAAACTTTTTTTAATTTTAGTTAATATACTTTTTTTTTATTTAAATAATATTAACGAATTTTTCCGTATATGTGTCGTAAATTTAATTCTGTATTTTGTGTTTAATTCCGCAAATTTAGTTGTTTTTTTTATAGTTCTGATGATGTGGCTAGCTTATTGCTTGTCCAGTTGTTTGTCCTGATGATGTGGCAGGAGAAATTTTAGTGCTAATAATGTGGCAGGAGGAGTTTGTGGCTGGCCTATTGCTATTGTGGATGCTCTAATGGACAAAATTTACATGGAAAAAAGAATTATATGTAAATAGTTTATTCATAAAGAACATAGTAGGTGACACTTTAATTGCTATATCCTATATAGATTAAAATTAATTAAATTAAATCAAGAATTGTATCCATATATGATTTTCCGGTTATCATATTATACTCCGTTTCACCAAAAATTCAGTCTTAGAATAATTACGAACAAATTCAAATTTCATAAATTTTCAATTGATATCGAAAGTTGCAAGACGAAACCATTTTTTTTTATGGAGTAATTATTTTCAACAATTTCCCTTGTATAAGTACACATGTGAACGGCAAATTCCACTCTATTAACTAAAATATACTGGAGTAATAAAGTATGAAACTGATTTTGGTTAATATTTAATAATATTATTTTATTTCCAAATACGAAAACGATAAATAAGTGATATTTTACTTGTTACTATGGGAGTATAAGATAAGGTTAATTCCATAAATGAATTATTGTGGAATAAAACAACTAAACAGTTAAAACAAAATAAATTAGATACTTATTTTGAAACAAATAAAATTTTAGTACTACTTAATTTAACACAAATACTCTAGATAAGAAACCAGGGGAGTGTTATATTACTAACTCATAACTTAATTGCTAACAACAACTAAATAATAGCTATTAGATATTTAAATTAAGGGCTTAGATCATTAATCTCTAAATGTCAATACGATCAACGAAAAACGTCAATAAGGCCATATGATTAATTCCAAAAAATATCAATAGGAGTATTAATGTTAATTAACTACATGTTTAGTTATAACTAACTTTTAAAAGAAATCTCAAAACTTTAAATTCATATAACATATATCAAATTAAAGATAATTTCATAAGGATTGCAACGATGTCCTACATGCATATGTTCCGACGTCAACATTTGAAAAAAAATTCAAAAATTTTTAATTTTTTCGTGCAAGCAGAAATGTCAACATACTATATAAAATATGTCAATATAATACATGTAGAATGTCAATATAAGCAATGGGTTAGCATTGTCAAAGTATTGTGTTGATATTTTCAAAGCATTGTGTTGATATTTTCAAAACACTATATTGACATTTTCATCCAAAACCTAAAAAAAATTATCTTTTTTTATTTTATTAATAAAAATGAAAAATTACACGTAGCAAATTATAGACCACACGTTTTCTAAAATCATATGACCTTAAATTAGTTGAAGTTACCAATTAAATGATGAGTTAGCAATTGATCCTCCCCTAAGGAGCCATTTATAAAATTAATCCTTATACTTATTCATGAAATGCTTCAGACTCAGGCTGGACCTCTTTTGACTCTGTTAAGCACTCCATCAATAGAAATATCAAAGGCATCTTTACCAATCCCATTCCCATCACCATAAATAAAATTTGGTATCAAACTAATAACCTTCTATCTCATCCTTCTCACTTCTTCGCTACTATACCCTTCCAACACTTTCCTAATCAACACACCATTCCTAACATCCTTCTCATCTATAAACACCGAAAACCGGTCCGGTTCGTCACCCAAGAACCAGTCATATTGATGCTCAATACTTTCCCTCTGAAAGAAAACCGGAATTGAACCGGCCAGCATCCAATCGAATGTTGATTTTCTAGTGTACGAATCCCCCTTAGGCTGCAGACAAAACTCCGAGTTCAAGAACGCCTCTTGGATCTCGGGCGTCCCGTCGTAGCACCGGGATCCCGAGCAGTCCACGATCCCGTCTCGTTGTAGCAATAGCTCAACAATAAGGATCTGAAATCGCCCTTGGTATCGCGCTTGGCTCCCACAAATGTGAACAAACTCGTCCTATTACGATATGTCACGAAATCTAGCCATTGGGCAACCTCCAATTTTGACTTGGGGTAAGGAACACCGATGTCTTGATGGTCCCGCGCCTCCCTCTCTATCGTCAGCCGCATGATCTGTTTCATCGCCGGCATGTAGAGGAAGCTGGACCCCCAATGGTCGTCTCTCCACCGTCGGAAGTCCCACGTCGTCCTCCCAAGGTGGATGAAGTGATCCGAGCCGTTGGAGGCTGATCACGGAGCCACGTCAGCATATCCTCGCATTGGCGATCACGATTTCTAGCAGTGTCACTAGGGAAAAAAGTCTTGCCCACTGCGAGGCCAGCGTAGAACGGTATGTAGAACGCTGTAGCGGATTCAGGCTCCGTGGTCCTGCAGTTGTGCTTCAAGATTCTTGCGTGGAACATGACGTCCCCGGAGAACATATCAGTCCAATACCACGACGGAGCGAGGCTTTCCGGCACGGTGTGGATGGTGGTTGCAGCGCGAGGTCTTCCATGGGCCTATATCGTGGCAGTTGAGGAGCAGGTCGTTGTTGAAGGCGGGAGGGAGGTCGTAGACGTAGATGAGGCCAGCGTCGCATCTTGACGGCTCGAGGGATTGTCGAGAGTAGAGAATGGAACTTAGGTAATATATTTGGATGAGGAGTGATATTAGTAGGAGGGAATTGCATTTGTTTCTTGAACAGAACTTGAGATGGAGATTTTCTAACATTGGTATGGATGATTGAGGTATTGTAAATGATCTGTTTATAGAGCTATTCTTATTTCTTAATTGGATTAGCAGTTAGGTGCACACCATATAAAAATGAAGTTTGACAAAAAAAATTCTTAATCTTTTGGTCGTGGGTATCATTATGTATAGGGAATAAGCTTTAATTAGTAAAAAAAAAAAAAAAAAAGCCAAAAACCAGAGAATCAAGTTGAAAGAGGTATGGCTTATATAAGGACATCATCACAGCCACATCAAAATGAGTATAATGTAAATTCTAAATGTGTTTATCCTAAGGTTAATGTACTTTTGAGGATCAACAAATGACTTCTTGGATTCAATGGATATTATTATATTGGTATCTATATTTCCAATTTATATAGCATCAAAGCCATAATCCAGCCAACCATACCTTATAAATCATTCTCCAATTTAAGCCAAAGATGTTTTTGTCCAAGGGGCTCTCTCTGAGTTGAATCTCCCTCCTTCACTCCTACAGCAACAGCTACCCCCAATGAAATAGGTCAGCTAGCTGGAACAAGCTCCAAATATGCACAACAAAATCATCAAAACGGGGCTAGTGCAAGTACAACACAAGCACGCATAGGTAGACAGCTACATTTACCTTTGATAAACCAAGCACGACAAAAATGCCATTTTCACTTATAAGCTAGAGAGGGGTCCAAGCGGCTGATGCAGCAGTTGGGGCTAAATTCTATAAATGGTGTATTCTGCAAAAATCGTTCCACCAATAGGTAGGTTTTTTTTTTATTTCTGTAAATGGGTGTTGCGCATTCTAAGAATGCGCAACTAAGCTAAATCGGCGGTCAACCAGAAAAGTCAGAATTAAAACGAAATACGCATTCTTAGAATGCGTATTCTAATTACGCATTCTTAGAATGCGTTTCTAACTTGAATTAAATTGGGCAAACCAGAACAGAATCGGGCAGAAGCATTCTGCCCTCTGCGCGAACTCCAGCCTCCTTGCCCGCGAATCCCTTCCAAGAATGCCACATTTTCGTCCGATTCTTGCATAAATCACCCAAATTCATCTAATTGTTTCTCCCTCAAGGTAAGTTACGTGCTTTCTTCTTAATTTAGCATTATATCCATAGTTTATGGTGAAAATTGTGATTCTAGGGTTTGTGGCTAAAAAAAAAAAATACGCATTGTTGGTATAAATTGTATGTTCAATGTGTGTTATTAAATACTAAGATTTGGTAAGTAGTGTCTTTTGAATTGTTAATTTGTAAGATTTGGTATATAGTTTATTTTTAATTATTTAAATTTTGAGATAAAGTTGTGTATGTATTTCAGGATTATGGACACAGAATCTATTTGTGTCCTTTTATATTGGGATGGAAGAATAGTACAAATTGGAGGAATTGGTTTGTCTTATGAGCCACCCGTGGCAAATGCATATCTTGTCTTAGATGAGTTTGTTCGAGTTGGTTAGCAGAATATGTGATTGCATTGGAATCAATGTGAGTGGGTATATGATTAGTTTGACATGGAAACGTGCAATTCAAGTGGGTAATGGATATCACTTTGTGGGCGTTCGACTTTGCGATGCATATATGAGGGATATGTTTGCAACAACTATTCAATCAGGTCAAATTGAGTTATTTGTTGACTACCAAGCTAATTTAGCACAACAACGTACTCCACATCCGGTCGTTGTCTATCAATCTAGAAGGGGACAACGACAAGTTCAAGATAGAGTACAATATGATGATGGGCCATCTAGACATAATGACGTTAGTCACGATCCGGCTAATGTTGGGGATGATGGGCATGGTTTTGGGGATGATGAGCCTGGCTTTGGGGAGGGTGGGTCTCGTTTTGGGGATGGGGGACTATCTCCCCATAATGAAGTTAGTGACGATTCTGAATCTGAAGACCTTGTGTCAGAAAAATCAACAACCCCACCTGAATTGAGTGAAGAATCAGAAGCAAACGAAGATGCATCCGACAATGAGACATTGAATGTGCCTCGTAGGTACGTCCCAGTAGTCCCGCCAAGTGAGCAGGAGTATGAGCATCCAGGGTTATCTTATTTTCGTACTCTACCGAATATCTTATTTTCGGGTCGAATATTGGGTATCCTCTCCCAAGCCCACATCTGTAGAAGGGCCAATGGGCCACCGATATTTTTCTGCTTTTGACACGAAGCTTCACAAAGGTAGTGATATAAAGTGGCAAGCGCTGCTGCACCCCAACTAAGTTGTGAACACTGATTCTCGTCATCTAGTAATAGAATGTGGTGGAAGGGAATTTTTCTCCCCGAAGTGTCTGGGAGGATCAAACAACCTAGTAGGAGTAGCACAAATATACGTGCATGCTGCATGTAATAATACTCGGGTAGATCGTCGTCAAGACGGTGTCTAACAACATCCTTCAGTGTAGTGGCATTAAATCCCCCCAAGTTCAATTCAGCTTGACTAGGTTCTATACCTAAAAGCGACAAACACGTATCCACCCAGTACTATCTCGTGTGGTTCACTTGTGTAAGGATAACTGGTTCACCATCAACCCTTAAACCCCAAAGCATCTCGACATCTTGAAGGATCACTGTAGCTTCACCAATTGGAAGGTGAAACGTGTGTGTCTCGGGACGCCACCTCTTAATTAATGCCCCAATAAGTGAAGCGTCCAACATTTTTGGCTTTCCACAACGGTACACGCCACCAAAACCCATCCGCTCTATATGCCCCAACACTCGGTCATGCATTGGAGCTTGAAAAATGTTATTATCCAATTTGCGTGGTTGAAAGGTGTCGGTATCATTCCCAAAGATTATACTTTCAGTTATATGATGCGGATGCAAGTAAAGTACGTTCGGGTCTTCGGGACCACAATACAAAGGGGACGGTCCAGTTGATGATGATGTCATTGCTAAAAAAATTGAACATGCACAAATACATACTACTCACTACTCAATAACATATTTGTTTAGCTTAAAAAACCAACACAAAATTTTAATACATACAATTTTAATCCATGGAATTTTTCCTCCTAACTCAAACAATGAAACCCAAGGATTGTTTTTTTTACTCTTTCCAATTCCACCATTAATTTCATGTATGAAGTGAACTAGCTTGTTCTATTTGCTATTCAAATCTCAATTAAAGAATCAATTCAAATATACTAAAAACGAAGCTTCATCATCAACTAACAATGCACAATAAAGACAATTACAAACTTAATCTCACAATGCACACATTCTTGTTTCAATTCTTCCAAAAAAAAACCAATTACAAAAGATTGCACAAACCCTAAGCAAAGGGGAAACAAGGATAGAGGCAGAGGTACATACCGGGGGGGGGAGAGCGGCGGCGGCGGTCGACGGGAGCGGCGGCGGCGGCGGCAGGTCGACGGGAGGAGCGGCGGCGGCGGCGAAGAAACAGCAGAATCGAAGAAGGCGGTGTCTGTTGTGCGTTGCGTTCTGTTCTGGTTTGCCCAATTTAATTCAAGTTAGAAATGCATTCTAAGAATGCGTATTTCGTTTTAATTCTGACTTTTCTGGTTGACCGCCGATTTAGCTTAGTTGCGCATTCTAAGAATGCGCAACACCCATTTACAGAAATAAAAAAAAAAACCTACCTATTGGTGGAACGATTTTTGCAGAATACACCATTTATAGAATTTAGCCAAGCAGTTGGCGACATATCTGAATCTTGGACACTGTACGAGGGTTGAGGAAACACTTGACGATGTTCCAAAGCAACTCGAAATCAGGGCTGGCATTCACGATCACCAATTACATAGTGTTTCCACTAATATAGCATATAAACTCTTTGTCAAATCCTCCGCAGATTGTGAGGTCTATACATTACCTCAGGATAGTCGTAGAAAACCTTGTGCAGCTGTAGAAGAACCTACTGCCGGGCTAGTTGCTCGAAGCTCTGAACATGTGAATTAATTGGTGAGTTTATAGGTTAAGAGAAGGAGTGATTATCATAGCTTGAACATCCAGATTGCAATGCTCCTATTAATGTGTTTGCAGCGGCAGAGCAAGCAGGGAACCTGATTTTGATTGTCTTCTCATACTCCTCCGTTTGTGGTGAACTTAATAAATTATAAATAACCTTGAGGATCATGGTTCATAAATGAACTACCAAAAATATAAGAATAAAGAACTGGCTTTAGACATTATTTTACTTAAGATGCTTCTAATTTATAAGACATGACCTTAATTATTAAATGAAAACAAAAAATATAGTCATTTGTTTTTCTCAATAAGTGAAACTACAGTTTAAGAAGATGTTGAATACAATTTTATAGTAAAAATAAATATTTAAAAGTTCACATAGTAATAATTTAATATCTCTCCATAAACACTACGCACACTGCATACATATTACACTTGCACACGTAACAATAAAACACTTACACTGTTACACACATACCCACACCTCAGAGCATACATATACTCCCTCCGTCCCGGATAATTCGAGTCATTTTGACCGGACACGGGTTGTAAGAATTGTAATGAAAAGTGGGTTGAAAAAATTAGTGGAATGTGGGTCCTACCTTTATATATTAGTTTTATAATAAAATGTGAGTATGAATGAGTTAGTGGAATATGGGGTACACTACCAAAAATGGTAAAATTATGTGGGACGGACCGAAATGAAAAACTGAGACGAATTATCCGGGACGGAGGGAGTAATATACACACGGGACACACAGACACACTACATATAGAACTTCAAAAAACAAATCAATTAAATGTTCATACTAAAACGTGGTTAAATTAAAAATACATCAAATGATTTAAAATTATAGTATAATATAAGTAACTTTAAATATAATTTAATCAAACTATAATTACAACACACTTCAATCTCCATAGCACCGAACACATCAATTCTTATTCCCATGTGGTATTGTTGTGTATATTAACGCGTGGTTTGATTTTTCAAGAAAGGCTTGATTCTCATGTTGGACCTATTTTCAAGAAGGCCGTAGCGGATCCGGGCTCCATGGTCCTGCATTTGTGCTTCAACATTCTTGCATGGTACATGACATTGCCCGTGAAAATGTCGATCCAGTACCACGACATAGTTATGGATGTGAGTTCTTCCATGGGCCTAAATCGTGGCAGTTGAGGAGGAGCTCACTGTTGAAGGCGGGCGGAAGGTCACATACGTAGACGAGGCCGCTGTCACATCTTGTCCACGGCTCGAGGGGCTGTGGAGAGAACAAAATCCAACTTAGGAAATAGATTTGGATGGGGAGTAATATTAGTAGGGGGAATGGAGTTTGTTTCTTGGACACAATTTCATGAAATTGGGCTGGAGAATTATTAACATTGGCATGGTAGGAGTAATAATGAAATGATGACAATTTTTATTTATGAAGGGGGTCATATGTTTATATATACTACTTGCTCCTTCACTTCCCATACAAATACATCCATATCCATGTATGACATCCTTTTTTGGATATTTTTTTTCTTATATAATTCTCATGTATGTGAATACGAATCTATTTTCACCTTTCTACGCAGTATGTCTTGTCTTCTGGAGTTCTTCTTCAAAGAATCTATTTCTATATAAAAATAGAAGAGTACTTTATTATTTATGGGCCACATCATCCATTACATAATTTCAATTTTCAACTCCAGTACTTTCTTCTCATTCTCTCTTATTTTATCAATTACACATTAAAACACATGTTAAGACTAAATGGTCTATTTTTATGGACGGATGGAGGATGGAGTAATATATATATATATATATATATATATATATATATATATATATATATATATATATATATATATATATATATATATATATATGTATATATAGGGGTGCACTATGGTGCCACCATAGATAGGATAACACCATACCACCAATATAGTCCGTTAGATCTCATCTATGGACGGCTAGGATTAAGTTTCGTGAAAAAACACGAGTTTGCGAGCCTACAGTATTAGATATTGCAGTCTACTGCATTAGATATTGCGATCGTGGTAAACTGCAATATTGTTGTGGTAAAACTGCAATATTCAATGAACAAGCACTGCAATCTGGTAACGTAAAATTAGAAATTTCCTATTTTACCCATCCGTGTTTTTACACGTGGCAGCATGACAAGCACACGATTTTCAGATCCAATGGCCTAAAATGGTGGTATGGTGTTACAATAAAGAGGGTTGTCATCTTAGTACATCCCTATATATATATATATATATATATATATTATATTATGATTTTGATCAAAACAAGAATTAGTTTAAATAAAGAAATCAAGGCCTAATCTGGTCCTTAGGATTAGTTCAGATCATCTTAAGATTATACGATCCAATGGCTATATTAATGTCTTAAATATTATTATTCTAATGTCTAATAATCCTCTAAGGTTATTTATGTCATATCATCTAAACGTCTGTTATGCAATTCCTATAATTTTGCCTCTCACATGCGTGAGTGATGAATTATCATTCCATAACTTCTACTCTTTCATATCTTCCATATTCATCAGACGATCTTCCATTCATCTTCCATTAATCTTAACTCCAAGAAGATTTATTATTCTTGTGCAATTAGTGTCCAGATTTCGTCGTTGTGTCGTGTTCTAGATCAATCTGTTCCATTTTCAATTCTATACCATCGTCGTTGGCAGATCCCATATATACTGGAAGTTAATACTCCATACCATCGTTTCTCATATGATTTTTCATTTCAGCCGGCGGTCATAATCGTAACCTACTAATATGGCATCCGATACACATTCTACTTCGCATGTAGATAATCAATCATACTCCGTTCTTAAGAATACATGTTATGGTTATGTTTTTTATTTTCATTTGTTTGTTATGCTCTGATTCATATTTTTGTATTGTTGACTGTCACTGTCTTCTGTTTTATGAATCTTTTCACCTATATTATCTGATCGATTTTTCTGCTATGCTTCGATTTGTTTTTAGTATGACCGATTTTCATGGAAGATAGTTTGTACGTGTTGTATGCCGCGATTTGTCTTTATTATGACCTATTATCATTCTAAATCCAGTAGATGGAAACTTGTCTTTACTTTATCGTTAGTTTTTAGGAGTGTTCTAATTATGAATTATTACAGATTTAAATACACCATAATGCCCTGTAGAGCTTAAACCATTTGTTGGTCATAGCTTCCCAACATTGGACAACGCCATTGAGTTTGAAATCTCCTCTAGTTAAGGTTGTTCATGTTGTTCAATGCCAAGATGTAGCAACGCATGTTTATGTTGCTGAGAAGAAGAAGGCACAAACAATTTTGTTGGGAGAGATTTTGGGTTTGTACCAGGCTGTATGTGTTGATATTGATCAAATTCATGAGGTGACATCTATAGTTCGTGAAGCAAGACAACAGAATTTCGTCGACGGCTTAATAACGTCTACAGCCCAAAAGAAGAAACTAATTGAAGAAATTATGAAGTTTGATACCATGTACTATTTTGTTTTTGAAGTAACGACAGTTTTAAGTTTTTTTTTAGTCCATTTTATTTGCAATGTCACGTTGTTTGAAATTACTCAGTTCGTTCAGATTTGTATTATGCATTCTGGTACTCAGTAGTTTTTTGTCATGACTCGAATATGGGATTATTATGACTCAATTTACCCCTAAGTTTCCATCACCCAAATATTCATCTAGTATGACCCAAAAGAATAGATGATGTTTTGGGCATTATAACAGTATTCTTGTACTCAGTAGTTTTATGTCATGTCTCGAATATTCGATTATTATGACTCAATTTACCCATATGTTTCCATGACTCAAATATTCGTTTAGTATGACCCAAAAACATAGATGATGTTTTTGGTTATTGTTTGTGTATTCTTCTCCCGTACTAATATTTGATTTTTTTAATATGTTTAAAACATGAGAACAATCGTGTATTTGGTTTTTTAATATGTTCAAAACATGAGAATATTCTTCGGTCACACTAATATTCAGTTTGTTTGATATGTATGAGACATTCTGGTACTCGGTAGTTTTATGCCATGCCTCGAATGTTGGTATATTATGACACAAATTAACTTAACAATGCTATGACACAAATATTAATTTACTATGACCCAATGTATCGAGTAATGCTCATCACATGGGCTATCATCTACAAAGAAACAAGAGGAAAGCATTCCAAGGTCATTGTAATGGAAGTTTATCTCATCTTACAGATGAAATAATATATAGTAACAATGACATCCAGCCGACATATAAACATGATTTAAAAAAGAGAATTACAAGCTCTAAACATCGTTTCATTAAAATAGTGGTATTCTAAACATCCTTTCGGTGCTTTTGGAATCGGCGGTATCTTCTTCTTCACGTCGTTCTCTGATACACTACGTGACATCCAACCAATTGAAGTGAAAATTTTGCCAAATTTTGTCAATTTTAAGTCAATCGTTGTACGAAATCATACTAACCTTTTCCGTCAGGCCTCGCCGATCCAGAAGCTCGAGTGTCGACCACTGTTGAAGTAGGCTTTTGGATCACCCTCCTCGTCGATTTCAGAATCGTATTAGTATGACATAACGTTACTATCAATTATCTTTGCCCACTTTTGCCTCCAAATTCGCTGCATCAAGACGAGGTTAATACTCTTCAATAAACAACAATTGTGTAGTTGAGATACAATCACAATCAAATCAAGTCATGATTTATTTTGTCTGGCCTTTTCCAGAATTAGTAACATCTCTTGCATTTGCTACCCCTTTTTCACTTTTTGCAGAGATTTCTTTTGTGATGTTGTACATGAAGCATCAATAATTTAATGTTTAACATTTACACAAACAAAGCAGATTATGAAAAAACACACAAACAAAAAACAGAGTGCACAAAAAAGAACTAAAATTTCATTCCTTCAAATAATAACCCAGATAATGTAGTCGACATACCTTTCTGATCTTTAGGTTTTACCGGTGCCTTCTTCTTCCCAATATTTCGTTCATGGACTAGGTTACAGCAAACCAATGGAATTGAATTATGGGTCAGATTTGAGTTGAGTTTCGGTCAAATTGTAAAAAAAAAAACTTACAAACCTTTTCCATCATGTGTCGCGGTTTCAGAAGATCTTTTGTCCACCATGGTTGAAGAAGACGCTCTACAAATCGTGCTTGCCAAGTATGGGTTTAAAGTCGATTTTGATGCCCAGACGATTCCTTCGTCGCCAAAAATATAGTTTGAGTTTAGTAGGGTTTGGGTGATTTTGACGGAGGTGTGATCAAATACAAACTCCCTATTTATAATACAAACTACAAACTTTAATCATACACCATCATTGTAACTAATCTACGGTTGTTAGGAGGTTACAAAGTCAATGTCACCGGGTAGTACAATTTATGTCAGCGGGGGTGTATATGGAAATCCTTTTTTTTTTCAGTTACATACATCCTCATTTCACTCCAATCTGGTATAATCATTTCCAGAATTGTTTGTAACCGATTTTAGGCGTGATTAGTCAATAATGAGGCCCTAATTTATCTCCACTCTCCAGTTGACGTAAATATCATTTTTTGGAAAGAGTTTACATTACTCATTCAGCCATAAAAAATAACACATCTTAATTATTCAACATTGCGATATCAAGTTCAATCTCCTGTTGAAATTCATATCCCAAATCTTATCCGGCGTTCTTCTCCGGCGTAAGGTCAACGTACACATTTGTGTTGAAATGGAAATGGATTACGAAGCTCAAGGTTTTTTTCTTACTAATTAGAATAATAGGTGTAACATAATGTTGAAACCAATGACGATTATGTTCGATGTTTTTATGTGTGTTGATGGATGAGGTTGAGTAGTAGGTTATATTTCGAAATGGTTGATGTCACTGTGATAAGTTTGCTGCTGTCGTTTTTTTGGTGAAAAAATTGTTGAATATCTAGTGTAGAAGTTGATGTGCTTGACCGGAGAAGACATAGTAGGTAGAGTTGAAAACATGAACATTAGGTTATATTTCAAAATGGTTGATGAATCTGTGTTCGAAATGTAGATTTTGTTCAATAATATCTAATTTATTATGCTTGTTCTGAAGCTCTGTACTGCCAGCAATGTGTTTTATCTGATATAGTTTGCGATGATATTCTGCCAATTCGGCAGCTGAAATTCCGTCATGACATTCTTCGATGACATTCCGTCTTTTGGAGTAGGTAGAGTTGAAGACATGAGCATAAGGTTATATTTCGAAATGGTAGATGAATCTGTTTTCGAAATGTAGAATTTGTTCAATAATATCTTGTTTTTTATGCTTGTTCTGATGCTCTGTAATTAATCTGCCAGAAATGTTGTTTATGATGATATTCTCATTTCGGCCGCTGACATTCCGTGATGACATTTTTCGATGACATTATGTGTTTCAGTATAGGTAGAGTAGAAGACATGAGCATTAGGTTATATTTCGAAATGTTATCTGTAATTAATCTGCCAGCAATGTTGTTTATGATGATATTCTCATTTCGGCCGTTGACATTCCGTGATGACATTCTTCGATGACATTCTGTGTTTCAGTATAGGTAGAGTAGAAGACATGAGCATTAGGTTATATTTCGAAATGTTTGATGAATCTGTTTTATAAATGTAGATTTTGTTCAGTATTATCTAATTTTTTATGCTTGTTTTGATGCTCTGTACATAATCTGCCAGCAATGTGCTTTATCTGTTATAGTTTGCGATGATATTCTGAA
>NC_062967.1:14865709-14888334 GCF_023119035.1 Salvia hispanica | reverse complement strand
CTTTTGTGGCCAACGGCAACCGGCATGATATGGGCTACTACTTGGCGGATGGGATATACCCTCGGTGGCCGGTCTTTGTGAAGACGATCCGACAAACAAGTGATGAAAAGAAGGCCTACTTTGCGCAACGACAGGAGTCGGCGCGCAAGGACGTAAATTTAATTCCGTATTTTAATCGTAATTTTAATTAGTAAATGTAGTATATTTTGAATTGTTTTTATTGCGGCTGGCCTATGGCTGGCCTAAATCTGATGTGGCAGGTGGTTTTTTTAGTGTTGCTTGACGTGGCAGGGGAGAGAATGGCTGGTCTATGGCTGGCCTAAGCACCATTGCGGATGCTCTAATGTGTTGTTTAACTACTCTAAATTAGAAAGTTCCTAGTACTTTTTAGAGACATAGGAATAAATAAATAGTTTATACTTTTCATGGATAAGGGAGTCCAATTTTAATTGTTGTTTCTCGTTATATGTTTTCGACATTTTAATATCATGAAAATTTTAATATTGAGTTCTTAAATCTATGTTATTTTGGTATTTTATTTTATTTAATACTATAAAAATAAAATTAAAGAAAATGATTGTGAAATAACTTAGAGTGAATTTTTAAAAGAGAATTTAAAGCTTTATTGTAATGCTGGGTCAGCGTGGGGATGGGGAAACTGTGTTTGTGTATAGCACAGCAAAGCCTTAATCATCGCCGCGCGATGGACCCACCACTCATACAATTCCAGCTGTAACGTATATATACTCCAGCAAATATCAATTGCAAACAGAGCAGATTACTCTAGCTGTGTCTAGGGACAGACGATTCCTTTATTAGGAATTTTTCTATTTTTAGGCAATAATATTACTGCATTTCTCAATTTCATTTGCTTTTAATTTTTTATACATATGTCATTTAAAACGGTTCATATTTCATTGTTAGAAATGAGTTTTTACTACCACATCCGTCGTAAAAATAGGAGTGAACTACATAAATCATATTTGATTTTTCACTTTTATACATAAATGATATCCGGTCTTTATTTTATACTCCCTTCGTTTATGAAAATTCATCCCGATTTGACCGGGCACGGATTTTAAGAAATGTAATAGAAAGTGAGTTGAAAAAGTTAGTAGATTGTGGGTCATATTTTTATATATTAATTTTATAATAAAATGTGAGTAGGAATGAGTTAGTGGAATACGGGCCTACCAAAAATAGTAAAAGTGAAAGGGACAAATTTTGGGAGACGGACGAAAATGGAAAAATGAGACAAATTTTGGTGGACGAAGGGAGTATCATTTTTAGTACCCAGTGACAAAAATAAACCTAGATACCAAATATGTGATTTTTTTATAGAGGATATTTTTGAAAATTTCCATTAAATAGTACTAAATATGTGATTATTTTTTATCCTTTTCTCTTTTTCTTCTTTAGTTTCTTCTTCTTTCTTTTTTCTTCATCTTCCTTTCTTTTATCTTTTTTCTCCTTAGTTTATGTTTCTTCTTCCTTCTTTTTTCTTCTTTCTTTTTAGTGATTTATACATACATCTAATTGCATTCATAATATAAATAAAAAATAAAATATCTAATTAAATTATTTATTTAAAGTAATTAAATCAATCGAATATTTTTTATTAAATTATTTTATAGTTTTTTTGAAACACCTAACTAAAAATATTCAACTTTTAATATCATTAAGAATACAATTCACAGTGTTAAATTTTTATTAAGGCTATATTGTTTCGTTACTAATTTAATGTAAAATAATGATAATAATTATTACATAATATTATGTGATTCATAATATATATGATTATATTACAATTATTTATTAATTACTATCAGTTTTTAGTAATAATAATCTATAGTGACTAGTTACTAATTTAATGTAAAATAATAATAATAATAATAATAATAATAATAATTATTATTATTATTATTATTACATAATATTATGTGATTCATAATTTATATAATTATATTACAATTATTTATTAATTATTATCAATTTTTAGTATTATAACAATAATAATTAAATATAATTATAACTATAATGATATTTAGGAATATAAATATAATATTGAACGATATAAAAAATGAATATTAATATTAATATTAATTAATAATAATAATATAAAGAATTAGGAGAATGAGAGAAGATATTATAATATCACTTTTGGTACTAATATTATGTTTGCCCAAAATATCCTCTGTAACATAAATGGGAAAATATATCATCAGGTACCAAAAATGTGATTTATAGGTACAAAAACGATATAAAATAAAGATCAGGTACCATTTACGTGCGAAAGTGAAAGATCAGGTACCATTTATGTAATTCACTCTAAAAATAAAAGTATCTGCGATTGTACGAGTTTTACATCTAATTGATATCCCTCCGTCGTCAAAGTTTGTCTCATTCTACCATTTTCATTCATTTTATAAAATTTGTCCCATTTAGATTCTTACCAAAAATAGACATTATATACACCCTAAATCTTCTCAAGATGAGATCTTTATTCCAATATCTTTGTTTTATATAAAGTCAAACAATTTCTTAAAACTCGCGGCGAATAAAATAAGGACAAATTTGGGCGACGGAGGGAAAAATATATAAAGAAATAGAAGTATCCGCAATAGTATGAGATTTATATCTAATTGATAATATACGGAAGAGATAGAAAAAAAAGTTACTACTAGAATATATTAATAGAAAAATAGGCCCATCTGATTAGAGAAAGAAATAGAAGAGTACCATAAGATAGATCAAAACAGATAAAGTCTTTTTTTATAGGATGAAATGAGTATAATTTAACGTGTTAATCATAGAGAATTAAATAAAAATTCAACTTTTTGAATAAGAAAGTAATATTTAAAATCGATTAATATGAGTCGGTGGCAACTGTTGTATAGCATTGTAGATTAAAAAGAATACAAATTTGATGGTTGATAAATTGTTTCTATTTATTTTTTCGTCTTTGCTAGTGCTAAGTATAGGAAACTTTAATGAAGTCACTGCCTCAAATTACGGAGATTTTTAAAGTTGGAATTGCTTAGAATGAAATGTGTGGATTATTTTGAAAAAATAGGTCGTCTTTCAGATTAGCTGTGCTGCTATTACAGTTAATTGTTTAGATGGAATTTTTAGTTTTATTAATTGTTATTCAAAGAAATTATAGCTACAATTCTATATTTTTATTGCAATTTTACTTTTTATGTACATTAGTTGATCGTTTTTATTGAATAGATTTTATTAAACTTGATTTTTGGTCACTAATTGATTGTTAATTTTTAAAGATCACGTTATGATGAACTTATATTTTAAAGGAGTAGTAGTATTTTTTTGGTTTAATTAAATATCAAAGTATTTCGATTAGTATAATTCAGTTTCCTATTAATTGTTCCGATAGCTAAGAGTTAGAGATCATACCTCTATATTTTAGAGTAAGTTTAAAAAAAGTAGTACTCCTAGTTGGTCAAAAAAGATAAAAATTATGGAGTAGGAGTATATGAAGCAATTAGAAAAACGCGGAAAAGAGCCGTTGGTGAGATGGCGGGTCCGGACCTAATCACATGCTAATCAGGCAACTCCACTCTGTTTAATGTCTTTAATCTTCCACTCTCTTTCCTTTCCCACATTTCTCCTTTATTTATACATTACAGTTTACACTCTCACTCACTCACTCTCAAGTCTCACCTCTTCTGCTCTTCCCACTCCAAATTCTCTCTCCCCAAACCCAGCCATGGACAGAGGAACCGCAATTCTACTCGCATTCATCTGCCTCGTCGCCAGCGTCGGCGGCATTTCCCCCTCCTCCGCCCCCGCCGCCTCCCCCACGGCCGCCAAGGTCTCCACCCCTCCCTCCGCCTCCCCCGTCGCCACTCCCCCTTCCAAGCCCACAACCCCCGCCCCCGTCGCCACTCCCCCAGTCTCCGCCCCACCAACCTCAACTCCCCCAGCCTCACCTCCCGTCGCCGCCGCCGCCCCGCCGCCGCAAGTCAGCTCACCACCATCTCCAGCTCCCGTGAGCTCGCCGCCGGCAGCCACTCCCCCTGCCAAATCGCCGCCGTCCCCCGCGCCGGTCGCCGCTTCCTCGCCGCCAACTGAAGCTCCGGTCGAGGCTCCGGTTGAGGCGCCAGCGCCTAGCAAGAAGAAAAGCAAGAAGCACGCCGCCCCTGCTCCGGCTCCTGAGCTTGCTGGACCTCCAGCGCCGCCGGTCGGAGCTCCCGGACCTTCCGATGCCTTCGCCCCTGGCCCTGCTTCAGTTGGTGATTTGGTACGTTTCAGATCTGGAAATTATCTGCTCTTTTTTCTGCATTTAAGCTTAAACTATAAATCTGGAGCTCTAATTAACCAACTAAATCACAAGATTTATATGCTAATTAATTGTAATTAAAGTAATCACTCTCTGGATTTTTCAGATCTGTGTTAGAAGCTACATTTGGAAACACTAAATTTGTTTTATTATGACTCGTGCTTAAAATGTCGGTGCATTGTAGCGTCATTACCAATTGATTGTGTGTCTTAGTGGTCCCAAATCGAATTAGGTTTTTGCCTTTATAAGTTAGATTTGGAAACACTAGATTTGCTCTTTCAGATTAAACTTGCTCTTTGTCACATAATGATAAACAGTAGTATTAAAATAGAAGCGAATATTGGCTAAGATTACAAATAATAAGGTGTTCGGATCTGAGTTTCACCATGATTGGTAACTAAGTGATGTCAAATAACTAGAAAAGTTAGATCTTGACTAGTTTTATATATTTAGATCTTGTCGGTGTAGTATATAGTTAGAAAAATGATGTTCCAAATCTAAGATCCATGATTAAAATAGGAGAAGAATAGTAGGTTGTGTGAATTAAAAATTATAAAGACATATTTATTGAGAAATTAATGGTGGTTTACTTATTGCAGAGTGGGGTGGAGAAATTGATGAGCGTGAAGAAGGTGTTGGCAAGTTTTGCAATGGCCTCCGTGGTTGGGTGGATGTTGTTCTAGAAACTTCATTCTTTTTTTGTTTATTTGCTATTTTTATTTATATCGACAGGGCCCATCCACGTGCACATTATGAGCACCATAATTTAGCATATTTATATGTGAATTATATATGTCAGACATGATGGGGCTGTATTGGATTCTTTGTGCTTGGGTAGAGATTTGAGAGCGAGAGACAGGCTTTTGTTCATTTGTATTGTTCATTGCTTTACTTCTGTCATGTGCTACTACTTTATTAAGGCTCATTAATTTTATTGATTACTTATTATTTATGAGTAATACTACTACTCCACAATGGTTCTTTTTGTTTTTCGATTTCATAATATACAGTACATCTTTAGTCGGTGACTTATTTTGTCGATGGTAAATTGGGAAATTTTGATAGTAACAAGTTGCCGATGAATTTAATTACTACATCATGATTTGTTATATAAATGAAACATTATGAAACGGTACCAATTAATTGAAAATTTTGTATTGTATTGTACCATTAGTTGTGTTCAAGCTCAAACATGTATTGTACCAATTGAAAATTTTGGAGAAAGTATAAAGTTTTGGCTATACAAAATAAATGAAGACAAGTTCTATAATGAAGAATTGACGATGGTATATCCAGCTATTGTTTGTACTAAGCGGCAAGTCTTCACTAAGTTCTCAACTGTAAATTAATGTCATTAATTACTCCTACCAAGAGAAGTTAATTGCACAATAAGTTCAGATTCAGTTCTCACATTATTAATTAGGCTACACCTACACAACACTACACTACACCAATATAGCCGTTTTACATTTAACTAATAACAAAAATGATTAATATTCCTAGTTTCCACGTGGAGGAAGGAAAAAAAATACTATAAATCAGCACAGAATAATTAAATAGAGAATTCGTTTGATTGTAAAAACATGACTTGATTTCCATTCCTAGCAAATGCAGTAGATGTTTGTCTAATGATACCATTTATTGCCTAGGGGCAATAACGCTTTAATTTTACTGATGTATCAGCCTACCTATATCCAAGGTCCTTTTTGATATAAATGAAATGAAATATGATTTTTATTTTCATTCTATTAATTCGCTTGATATAAATGAATGAGGGATGTAATTGAATTAAAAATACACAGATACGTTCATATCAAGGACTTCAGTTATGCATGAGTTGATCTAATAATAGTGCAATAATTAACGTGTGAGGCCATTAAAGTAGTAGTAATATTTATTTACCTATATAAAATAAGTCTAAGTAATCTTGCGTAAGAATAAAGTTTTTCTAGCTTTATTAAAAAAGATAAGATGGAATAATGCAGGTAAAGATGAGAAACTATCGTACTAGTACACGACATTTAGTATATGAGTGTACAATGTTTTGTAAAAAAATAATCTCCATCCCTTTTTTTATAATTGAGCCGGAACTTTTCGGTATGAAATTTAAGAATTGTTATTTAGTGTGTTAAGTAGATAGATAACAAATTATAAAAGAGACAAAATAGAGAGAATAGAGTAGAAAGTTAACAAAGTATAGAGAATAGAGTAAGTGAGACTGTGAGGGTAAAGTTTTAATTAGGGGTCCTACTATGTATGGAAATGACTCAATTATAAGAGAACTTACCAAAATAATAAAAAAAAATGACTCAATTATGAATTATGGGACAACGGAGGGAATATTTGCCTAGGGGTAGGTAGGTACGGTATACCTTACCGAAACCACCATACCGTATACCTTACCGTAAATACGGTATGCGAAAAAGTTATACCTTTACCTTACCAAAGTTTTCGGTATACCAGACTTCGGTATACCTTATTTTCGGTATGATGACTTTCCATACCAATATCGTACCTCATTTTCGGTATACCGTACCGAAGTTCGATATACCCTACTTTTGCGGTATACCTGACTTTCAACATCAATTAAAATATAAAATTAGAGTTTTTAGAATATTATTTATATTATATAATTTTGAAAATAAATTAAATATAATTTATTCATAATTATATTTATATTTCACAATAGATTTTATAATTTAAAAATATATAAAATATATTTTATATATAATTGTGTTTATATTTTTGTGGTATATACCTTAGTTTACGGTATATACCTTAATTTACTGTATATACCGAATTTCGGTATGCAACGGTATATTGCGGTATTTGAAAATTCATACCGTTACCTTACCTGAATCTTTCGGTAAGGTATCATACCGTACCGAAAGTCTTACCGAAAGTCATGGTATACCGAAAATTCGATATTTTCGGTATTTTTTCGGTACGATAAGACCAGTATTTCGGAATTTCGGTATTTTTCCCCAGCCCTATATTTGCCTTATAAAATTTTCAACTTTGACCAAAATTCTAATTTTATAACCAATTAAGATTTTGGCGCTAATATGAGTTTTATGACTTACGTAAATGATAATATTAGATGTCAATTAAAATGACATCTTATTGTAAGCACCGAAATGACTTTGTATTATACTAAATTCAATAAATTCATTTTTGTACTACCTTTCATCTTGTTTCTCAATTTTCCGTTTCTTCATTTCTAAATTCCATTTCATTCTTTCTTAATAATCCCTCCGTTCCGTAATAGTAGAGTCATTTCATTTTTTGCATTCGTTTTGGAAAAATAATTAAAAATAGTTAAAATAAAGAAAAAGTAAAATAAGTGAGAAGAGTCTTATCTACATAATTCTCTCTCTTACTTAACTCTTTCTCTATTTTAGTTATTTATAATTATTTTTCAAAACAAGTGCAGAAAATGAAAAGACTCTGCTACTGTGGAACGGGGGAATAATAAACTATAATTCAACAGAATATAATCATTTAATTTCCTACTCCAACACAACGGCCTTTTGTCGCCTAAAATGTGACACCATTTTAGTTTATGTACGATAGTGCTACGTGAACAAGTCATTATGCTATGTTAACGCCAAAATCTTGATTAATTGCAAAATCAAAACAATTCAATAAATTGATTAAATTAAAAAAAAATAATACAATTGGTTGCAAATCAGAACATATTCAATAATTTAGAGATAGATTTTAAGGGAAGTGATCAATTGCTAACTCATCATTTAATTGCTAACTACAACTAATTTAAGGTCATAGAATTTTAGAAACGTGTGGTCTATAATTTGCCACGTGTAATTTTCGTTTTTATTAATAAAATAAAAAAAGATAAAAAAAACCCCTCCAAATTAGGGTTTTAGATGAAAATGTCAATACAGTGTTTCGAAAATATCAACACAATGCTTTGAGAATGTCAACACAATGTTTTAAGAATGTTAAACCATTGCTTATATTGACATTCTACATGTATTATATTGACATATTTTATATAGTATGTTGACATTTCTGGCTGCATTTAAAAATTAAAAATTTTCAATTTTTTTTTTCAAATTTTGACGTCGGAACATATGCATGTAGGATATCGTTGGAATCCTTATGAAATTATCTTTAATTTAATACTCCCTCCGTCCCGCTTAAGATGACACGCTTTCCTTTTTAGTTTGTCCCAACTAAGATGACACATTTCCTTTTTTGGTAACTTTCTCTCTCCAATTAATACAACCCAACCACTTTTTCTCACTCCTATTACAGTATCCATCTATCTTCATCTCTCTACTTTAATACCTACACTCACCTTCTCTCTCTCCAATTAAACACTTTAACCAATAACTCCTAAAATCCCGTGCCGGCTAAGCAATGTGTCATCTTAGCCGGGACGGAGGGATATATGTTATATGAATTTAAAGTTTTGAGATTTCTTTTAAAAGTTAGTTATAATTAAATATATAGTTAATTGACATTAATACCCATATTGATATTTTTTGAAATTAATCCTATGACCCTATTGACGTTTTTCGTTGATCGTATTGACATTTAGAGACTAATGATCTAAGCCCTTAATTTGAAAATTTAATAACTATTATTTAATTGTAGTTAGCAATTAAGTCATGAGCTAGCAATATACCACTCTCCTAAATTTTAAACTGATATTTAAAACCACAATTTGACGGAAATTTAAAATTTTATAGGGCGAATTATACTCTTAAAATTAATCTTAAATAATTGTGTTAAAATTTAAATAAGCCTCAGCCCAAATAATACTATTTCTCGGCCCAATGTTGATGCGAACGGCCCACAAACAATTTCCAAACAAATGGGGTCTTTCTCTTTCACCACAGCCCACACTGTGTGTGTGTGGTGAAGCTTAATTGGGAGCAGGCAGAGAGCTTCCATGGCGTCTTCGTTTCAATTGGTTCACTCCACCACATCATTGAAGAATTCTATTTTTTTCCGCCGCAGTAGAGTCCTAGCTTTTCCTCTCGACCTATCGCCTTTCTCCACCTCCTCCGCCATTTTTTCTTCCAGTATACTACAGGCGCATAAAAAGTCGAGGCAACCCGCTGCCGGCGTGAAAGTTTGTAGAGACGGTAAGCTTCAGACCTTCCATTTTATTGTTCACACGCACACGCAATTTCAGCTTCAATTTCAGAATATTTGCAATGACTGACTAGCTAGGATGTTATTGATTATTGGTAACAGAGTATTCAGATTATTCTACGGAATCCTACCAGCTATACGATCTAGCGATTTCAGCATTGTTATGCTATTATTCTGTGGTGATGATTCGACTTATAAATGTGCAGAAATTGTGAAGGATAATCCGACGAGCAATGTTCCTGATTCCATTTTCTCAAAGCTTGGATTCGATAGGAGGAATAATGCAATATTCAGCTATTTTGATACCAACTACGCCAAAAAATTTGCAAAGTTCGAAAATTTATGTCCTATAGTCTCTGTGAAAGCGGTAGGTTGATTTCCTGATTACAGATTTCAAGTTTATATCTCTGTTTTAACTACCATGTCTTCACACATCCACTCTGATTTTTCCACTGAATCCCATCATGTTATTTCTTGCTTTCGTTGTTGGATGCTAATTGATGATAATCCTGTGCTTTACATATTAACCTCTATAGAAAGGTCGAGCTTAATGCTCTTAGCAAAGCGTCCTTGGTTTGACAAGGAATTGTTTTTAGGTGCTTCCCATAAGATTAAGATCAACTAAAAAATTATGCCTAATTTCTGATGCTCAGTTGTGACAAAAATAGCCTACAAAACATAAATTTCCTGGTGCATTACTTATTTACTATGAGGGTTAAAAAAACAACTAGGCTTAAACTTCATGCAACTTGTAATTGTTGGGAAAATATCATCAGTTGTCACATACAGAATCAAGATGATTAGCCTATCTGTTGTAGTCAAACTTGGTTGACTGATTTGATGGGATACTGGAGCCAAATTGTCATGTTTGGAAAATTAAATTCACCTAATTGGGATTTAGAAACGATTCAAATCTTTTTGTTAGTTTGAACCTTAGCTATCTGGCTTTACCTCCAGGGCTTAACTAGCAACTTAGTATAGAAAGTAAAAGTAATTCTCTACATCAAGAAATTAGCTTGGGTTTCTGTTTCTCATCTTGAATCCTACGGATATTGTCGTAATCTTGTTTGCAGGATAAACATCTAACATTTTTTTTATCCTTGTACTTCTCCAATCTTATTTCTCTATTGATGAATCTGTAAATTTATATCGTGAAAATGAAAATATCTGGAAACAATAGTATATCTCTGTGTTAGCTAATTTTAGATATATACAGATTAGCTGCAGAGATAATCTCATAGTATATGTCTTTTTACAACTTGTACTTCTCAAATCTCATAGTATATGTCATTTTAGGTCATCCTTCTTAAAATAACCTAAAAACTAAACTAAAAATGACCTCCGTGGCATTTAAAAATGACCTCCATGAATTGGTTTTGTGTTCTGCTATATGATTGAGTTAAGCATATATATATATATATATATATATATATATATATATATTTGTTTTCTAAAAACTTAATGAAATCCTCCCCATCCTCGCTAATTCAAAGTGGAACTTGACCCCCTTTCTCTTCTTTAACTTGAAGGTTGAAAAACCAAAATCTAATTGATATATGTGTGTGATCAGTACCAGGTGGAAATAGTCGGAATGCCTGTCGGAAAGTTGTCTACATGTAAGCTCTTACGTCGATTCCTAACCCATCGCTTATTCTCTGTGGCTAGCTCCTTGAATGAACCAATTGCTGACTCAATATTCAGTGACACACACAAGTCGGGGTCCTACACGCGGGGCGACTCCACCTTTTACTCCCTTATTCAACACCATGCCCACTCTGGTGATTTCAAGGCCTTGGAGCTTATCTTTCAACGGATGAAGCGTGAAAACAGAGCCTTTTCTGAGAAGATTTTCATCCTAGTCTTCAAGGCTTATGGCAAAGCATGTCTCCATCGTAAAGCTGTTGAATTGTTCAATAGCATGGAGGATAAATACAGCTGCTTGCCAACTGTTAAGTCCTTTAATTCTCTTCTTAATGTCATTATTCAGCAGGGATTGTATCGTGATGCTCTGGAGTTCTATCACTATGTTCTTAACGATAAAAAGCATATTTCTCCCAATGGTTTAACGTTTAATTTAGTCATCAAGTCGCTGTGTCGATTGGGATTAGTTGGTAGGGCTGTAGATATGTTTAGGGAGATGCCTGCTTTCCATTGTAAGCCTGATACATATACTTACTGCACTCTCATGGATGGTTTGTGTAAAGAGGATAGGATTGATGATGCTGTGGCTTTGTTGGATGAGATGCAAATAGAAGGGTGTGACCCAACTCCACCTACATTCAATGTGTTAATCAATGGGCTTTGCAAGAAGGGGGATCTGGCCCGGGCAGCTAAGCTAGTTGATAATATGTTCCTCAAAGGCTGTGTTCCGAATGAAGTTACTTACAACACGCTCATACATGGGTTGTGTCTCAGAGGAAAGCTAGACAAGGCAGTCAGTCTTTTGAGCAGAATGTTGTCAAATAAGCTCAAGCCAAACGACATCACTTATGGAACCATAATAAATGGACTAGTAAAGAAGGGACCAGCTACTGATGCTTTGAACATGTTACTGGGAATGGAGGAAAGAGGCTATGCACCAAATGAGTATGCTTATTCTGCTATTATTAGTGGGTTGTTCAGAGAGGGGAAATCAGATGAGGCACTAAAACTGTGGGCCAAGATGTTAGAGAAGGGATGCAAACCAAATACAGTTGTGTATAGTGTTGTTATAGATGGTCTGTGCCAAGACGGAAAGCCCCATGAAGCTGAAGAGTATTTTTCCCAAATGATTGATGCGGGTTGCTTGCCAAATGCACACACATACAGCTCCCTGATGAAGGGCTTCTTTCAGGTCGGAGACTGTGATAAGGCAGTTCTTCTATGGAAAGATATGGTTGAGAAGGATTACATGGATAATGAGGTTTGTTACAGTGTGCTTATTCATGGTTTCTGCAAGAATGGGAAGTTGGAAAATGCTCTGGTGATATGGAAGCAGGTGCTGGCTAAAGGACTTACACCCGATGTTGTGGCTTATAGTTCCATGATTCATGGTCTATGCAATGTTGGCTTAGTAGAACAGGGTTTGAGCTTATTTAATGAGATGCTATACAAAGCATCTGACTCCAAACCTGATGTAATCACCTACAATATAATCATCCATGCCTTGTGCAAACAGGGCAGTATTACCCATGCCATGGATATACTTAATCGCATGTTAAGTGAAGGCTGTGATCCTGATTCAGTTACCTGCAAATTTTTCCTGACAGCTTTTAGGGAAAAGCTTGATCCACCTCTAGATGGTGGAGAGTTCCTAGATGAGCTAGTTCTAAGGCTACAAAAATGTGATAGAATAATTGGAGCTTCTAATATTGTTCAAGTGATGCTTCAAAATTTTCTCCAGCCAAAGGCCTCCACTTGGGACAAGGTAATTCGAGGGATCTGTAAACCAAAGAGAACTGAAGCAGCCATCAACAAATGTTGGGGGGACTTATTCTTCTGATTCAGCCAAACCAACTTTTGGTATGATTTCATACTTCTTTAATATCGTCCGGACATGGTATTTAGCTTCGTTTCGTAAGCTTCTGGAAATCTGATTATTTCCTCCTGGTCTTTGCGCTGCTCGAAAACTGTGTTACTGCTTTCTGTTTGATGTTTAGTTCTCAAATCTTCGTCTTGGACCACTGCAACACCTTCTTACTAAAACTGTAGTTTCTCTTGTTGAGTAAAAAATTACTACTCCTATATTTTCAGTATTTATTTAATAATTAAGGTCATGTCTTATAAATTAGAAGCATCGTAAGTAAAATACATAGGTCATGTTTGGTAGGGTAGATAACTCATCTGGGGATGAAATTCTATGAACAAGTTCATTTATGAACCATGATCCTCAAGGTTATTTAGAATTTATTTAAGGTCAGTGAAGTGACCACAGTGTAGACAGGTTCGGAAGGCCTATCTGCATTGAGAGATTTGGACTGGAAGTGCTCTTGAAGGTCACCACACTCAAACGCTACGTCAAGCACCAAACATAGAAGTATGAAAGACAATCAAAATCAAGTCTGCCGCTGCAAACAAACACATGAAAAGGAGCATTGCCATTCTGGATGCATAAGCTATGGTAATCACTCTCTTATCTTATCTTATCCTATCCAATAAACTCACCAATTAATTTTGTTTGATCACATTTTCAGAACTTCGAGAGTTTCACTAGCCCGGGACAGTAGGTTCTTCTGCAGCTGTACAAGATTTTCTACGACAACTATCCTGAGGTATTGTTTGTGTGTCTTCATATAGACCTCACAACCTGTGGAGGATTTGACAAAGAGTTTATATGCTCTTTTTGTGGAAATATTGCAGGCATTATCTGTCATGGTGATTGTGAATGCAGGGCATGCCTTTAACTTGCTATGGAACGCGTTGTCAAGTGTTTCCTCGACCCTCACACAGTGTCCAAGATTCAGGCATGTTGCCAACTGCTGCATCAGCCGCTTGCACCTCTCTCTAACTTCTAAGTGAAAAGGGCGTTTTTGACGCAGCAAGTACCAGAGCAGATTGCTCAAATTGGTTGGTCAAAGTTATGTGTAGCTATCTATGTATGCATGATTGTGTTGTTTTGATGATTTTGATGCGCATTTTTGGAGTTTGTTCTAGCTGGCTGCCCGATATTCTTGGGGGTAGCTGTTGCTGTAGGAGTGAAGGATAGTGTCAAGAGGTCCATAGAGAAACACATATGGGGCTGAAGGAATGTTTGTACTATGTACTTATTTTTAATGGTGTATGATCAAATACTAACTAATTTATAGTAATAACTAATAACTAACATCAATTTTGTATGTTAAAAATATCAACACAAGGACATAAATTTATCAATATTCTTGTGTTGATAAACTTATGTCTTTGTGTTGATATTTAAAATTTACATGTTGTATTGATATAATTATGTCTTTGTGTTAATTTTAATACACAGAATTGAAAGTTATTTGTTATTACTGTAAATTAGTTAGCACACTAACGCAACCCTATTTTTAATCGAGACCAAATATTGAGGAAAGTTTTCATATTTTAAGTGGATTTACACTCACATGGCTTAATTTCTAATGCAGTGGAGTGGATGCGATAATTATATGATTAAACTTGTTAAAAAAATACTATTGTTTATATACACCAACTCATATAATTAATCTGATGTATCAAAGTGATCTAGATTCACCAAAGGAGCAAGAGTTTCATTCCTGATCCTCTTAACATTAGGGGAAACCAAGCTCCTATGCCTAAAACCATAGAAGCTGAGAACTTGATTATCCGCAAAGTTGAAAGCTCTATCCATACTCTTCAAACACCTCTCCACTGGATAGTTCCCATAGCCACCACAGGGCTTGCAACCCACAAAATGCGTCACAAACGGCCACCTCTCGTCTCCCAATCCCGGGTGGTACTTGTCCATCATCTCCTCGTACCGGTCCACCAACTCGACCCAATACCCGTGCAAGTAAAAGGCGTTCTCCACAAACACCTTGCTCATCCACTTGTCCTTTTGTGTGATAAGCAAGTATATTAAAGCGGACTGATCATCCGCTTCAAAGGCCGGCCGATCCTTGAGATAGGCCGTCAAGACCTTTCCAGCCTCCTCGCGCGTTGGACCCTTGGGCCCCATGGGCGCCCAAGCATCCAACAAATCCAACGACCACTGGCAGTTTCGCAACAGGAAAATGCCGGTGTTGAGGGCAAGCCATGACTTGTTCTCGAACAACATATCGGGAAATCCATGGATGATCAGGTTGTAACCCTTGTACTTGGACATTGGAATCTCAAACACCATGTCTGTGAACATGGCATCACTGTCCATCCACCAAATCCACTCCACCTCCGGATGCGACAGCATGAGGCGGCGGAGCAGAGGCAACTTGGCCCAAAAACCAGCCATTTCCTTATCTAAATGAGCCATGTTGTAAAGGATCTGAATCCCATGAATCCTACAATAATCCATCTTGTTTTTCAGAGCCTTCAACAGGTAGTGATCACCAACTGCATTCTCACAAGGATCCGGCTGCGACCCACTCACAAGCAGAACCCTAGGTTTTCCATTAACATAGCTCGGATTTTTCCCCACAAACTGCTCCTGCTCTATCTCGGATCGGATCCATGCCAGCCCGAGTGTGCCAAGGAGCACCAGAATGGTGACCAATACACTCATCTTAATGTTGTTGAACGTCTTGCGGATGCGCGTCCATATGCTCCCCTTCTGAGCCCTCATCCCTAAAAGATTGGATTATTGAAGGTTATAGAAAGATGGAACAAGTGAACATGCATACTAATACTATTGTTTTCTTAATCCTACATGGATATATCATCTCATAATTAGTTTTACATGTGATTTTGCTGGACCGAAAATTCCATATGCTCTCACGTTTGGTGCATTACTGTCCAAATCTCACATTTTATTTGACACGGGGATGCACGCATACACCGGTTTAAAATGAACTGAATTATTGCCATTCAATAATTCTATGTAACATGTAAAATATAGAAATAATAGTATTGGTTTAGAATAAATCAGTAGTTGGGAACATTTGTTAGAAATTGAATAATTGAGGACGACGTGCTTCATATGTTGAAATAAGTACTAACATAAAAGCATGTAGTATTTGTTTTTAAAAAGTTAAAAGATCAAGTGATTGGTAGAGATTGATTTTAAGATTAAGTTGTTTAATTTCCTTTTTGTTCTTTAGAAAAATAATTTTAATTTTATTAAAAACAGTTAAGATAGTTAAAAGATATAAACAATATGTCGTCATTTCACCGTCGTTACCACCACCTCCGACACCAAATTAAAACCTTAATTAGTTTTGTAAATACAAAATAAAAGCAAAAGTTCACATAGTTCTTTAATTTAAAACCTTAGTTTTGTAAATACAAAATAAAAGCAAAAGTTCACATAGTTCTTCAAGCCAAAGACCTTGACCCACGGTTCGAGCAGTCGAAGATGCATCATTTTATTATAGAAATCGATGAATTCATGGCTTTTGAGGCTACCGCAAATGGGGTAAAGCAGTGGTTGATTGTGTGAGTTTATAGTGGCGCTGAACTTTTTAGTATAAAAAATAAATAACGATAATCATTAAATACTTTAAAAGAATTCTTAAACCGTAAGAGAAAGGATGTCAAAAGCAGTATTTATGGATCGAACCTACTAGAAGGCGATTTGGATGAAAAGCTTCTAAAACGAAACTAAAAACGAATAAAAACGTTGAGGATAAAAAATTAACAGAGGTCTACACTTCTATCCCTATATGTTCTTTGTTGTAAATTTCGGGGTACAAAAAGTATGCAAAAACAAATACTCCCTCTGTCAGAAGGTAGTTGAGACGTTTCTTTTTTACACTCATTTTGTGAAAATGATAATAAATAGTTAAAATGGAAAGAGATTAGAATAAGAGAGAGAATAATGTACACAAGCTGACTCTTGTCTATAATATTTTTGTAGTTGAGTCCCAGAGGAAGAGGTGTTCTGTTGAGCAACCTCAAAGTTTTTGGTGTTGAAGGAGCATAAGCCAAAGTTATACAAATTGAAGAAAGCTCTATATGGCCTTAAACAAGCTCAAAATAGAGAATAAAGAGTAATTTGCACAATTAATTTGGTCATTCGTGCATGTATTCAAAGAGGTACATGACTATTCTTTGAGTACTGCATTAATTGATCAAACATAATTGTGCTTTTTCAACAATTGTACATTAACCTTAAGGATCAGCATATTTAGAATTTACATTAAAATATATTTTGATGTGGCTGTGATGATCTGGTTTTTGGGTTCTTCTTTAGTGTAGCTTTAGTTAATTAATAAATATCAACGTTGATCGCAGGGATGTTAATTAAAGCTTAGTATTTCCCATTTTATAATGATACCCACGATCAACATAGAGCAAGATTTCGTCAAACTTCATTTTTATATGGTGTGCACCTAACTGGTAATCCAATTTAAGAAATAAGAATAGCTCTACATTGAGGTTATGAGGCTAACAATATATACTTGTAGCTGTCAATATAATTCCATGCAATAAATATAAATCATCAATCTGATTTTATTTGTTATGAGGCTAACAATATATACTAGTAGCTGTCAATATTCCATTCAATAAATATAAATTATCAATTTGACTTTTTTTTGTTAAAATAGTGGTTTTTTTTAGATCACTACTCTCTCTCTCTCTCTCTACATGTTTGTGTTAAAATGACAACTCCTCTTAAAATGACAACGTGACAACGCTTATACAGTAATATTATAAATGCTACACAACAATATTACAAACACTACACAGCAATCTATAGATTGCTGTATAGTGGTCGGATATTGCTGTTCAAGAAAAATTGCTTGTACAAAGACCAGCATATTGCTGCCCGTCTTTTTCCGAGAATTTTTTTGCCACGTGGCAACTTATTATTCGTCCACGTGTACAAATGATTGGCTAGAAATGGTGGTATGGTGTTATTTTAAGGGGTGGTGGCACCCTAACATGCTCGGATTGTGATCAATTGAGATTTTTTTATGCTAATTGAGAAATGAGATGCAATATAGCCATTCATTTTTATTAAATGAGTGGTCCAGATTTTTCCACATGGAAAATATCTTTAGATTAATTAATTATGAAAGGGCATAATGGTAATATCATGATAAATTTTATTCAATAAATATTTTTTTTAAATTTTTAAATTTTTTTTAAATTTTTTTTAAATTTTTTAAATTTTTATTTTTCAACTAAATATACAATTCATGTCAACTACACACATATAATGTCAACTATGTGTACAATCCATGTCAACCACACACACAATTCATATCAACTACACACATATAATGTCAACTATGTGTACAATCCATGTCAACTACATGTACAATTCATGTTAACTACATAATATAATGTCAACTACATGTACAATTCATGTCAAATACTCACTCCGTCCCACATTTGCAGTAACATTTAGGACTCGTTTGATAAAAAAGATGGTATATGAGAAGATATGTAAAATAAGATAAGAAATACGGGCTTCATGTTAAGATATGCAAAGATATGATTTTTTTCCGTTGTTGTTTGATAGAAAAGAAATTATCTAAATTCGTATTGTATATTAAATAACATGGCTTAACTTGACAAATTGGTGGGATACATAAACAAGGTTAATGTTATAATTTTGGTAAGATTAGATAGGGCCCTGGTCTTATATTAGGCTTTGAGTTAAGCTTAAGTATGGTATCAAACAATTAAAAATGTCCATATATAATTCTCTATCTTGGTATTACTAACTTATCAAACATGCCCTTAGTTATGGCACGAGTTTTAAGGAATTGGTGGAGTGTGTAATTAATGAAGTGAGAGGTGAAGTGTGTAATAAATGAAATGAGATGGTGGAGTGAGATGATGGAGTGTGTAATAAGTGAAGTGAGATGATGGAGTGTGTAATAAATGAAGTGAGTTGGTTGAAGGTGGGTCCCTCTTTGACTTTTTGGTTTTTTTATTTTTGTTTTGATTTATTATAATATAGATAATGGTATTTGGGTGTAATTTTAGTGAATAATGGGGTAAAATTTTATGTCCAAATATGGTAAATTCTAAATGTTACTCTAAATATGAGACGGACTTTTATGGCAAAATGTTACTACAAATTTGGGACGGAGGGAGTAGTATTTATTGAATAAAGTTGTTGACATTTGATGTGTAGTTGACATGAATTGTATATGTAGTTGAAAAAAAAAATTTAAAAAAATAAAAAATAATAAAAAAACGAAAAACAAAATTAAAAAAAATTAAAAAAAATTAATTTTTATTTTAAAAAAATAAATAAAAAATAAATAAAATTACAATTATGCCCCTCTGTTGACATAAACTACATGACTGTTGACATTTCACAAATATTCTGGATATATATATAGGGGAGCATTAGGGTCCAAGTGACCCTTTAGTGTTAAGTTCAAATGTATTTCCAGACTTAGGATTAACTTGATGGACGGATTAGATGTAAAGTATATATCATACCCGAGTTACATTATTTAGGAGTTGTGGTTACATTATGGGGGTAAAATTAGTACATCTTATTCAGGATTCGGTTTTTAAACGGAAGGAGCAAAATATCCGCTATTTCTCTCGATTTCTCTCTCTCATTTACCCCAAATCGACGAAAACCTAGTTTCCCACTTTTGCTCTCTGTATTCAATCCTAGTTTGTGGCGATTCCTTATCAAATGAAGACGAAGACCTCAATCCATCGCGAAAAAGTGGAAGATGAAGCTTATATCAACAATCGACGACCGAAATTGTGGTGTAGACGTGTATTTGTTCAAAATTACGCCGAGTATCGTAGGCTAGAAACTTTCAGGTCGGGCCTCCATTTTTCAAATGATTTAAGGTAATTTAGACATGTTATTCTCTCAATCATCTCCTATATATGTTAGTTACTCAAATGCCCGATTAGAATTGTCCAATTTTATGTTTACATTACCGAGACAATCCCTAGAATTTTTGTGAAAAGAATCAATTTTTAAGGTAAAGATTCGTTTGTTGTCGGTAAGCATACTTCATTTCTCTTGTTCGTATTTAATTACTGAGCAAGGTTATGTATATTATTGATGTTCATTGTTTGTAGTTGTCTATTAGTAGTTGTCGTTACATCATTCAAGGTTGTTGTATACATTATTGCTTAGTCAGCATACATTAGTCATCATGTTTGTACTACATTATTGTGAATTGTCGTGTACATTATTTGTGCTATAATTTACATTATTTACCCCAGTGTGATAAATTAAAACAAATCCATTATGTAGTAATGTATGCTCTCTACGGCAATAATGTAAACGACATAAGTCTTTATGTTGGTGTGTAGATACATTATTCATCTGGTGATGTAACATTATTCATTTTCAGCATGTCTTTATTTTAACGCATATATGACGTACATTGTTCAGTATGCGATTATAATCTCACTTTTATTATGAACTTTTGAATAGGGTCGAAGAGGACAAGAGTAGATTATGAAGATGAATTTGATGATTACTTTGAGGAGATGGATGTAGAGGATGTATGGGATGGAGGTCGTCGAAAGAGAGATGATGTGCTCTCTTTTAGGAGGACATGAACAGTACTGTAGCAAGATTTTGTACTACGTTTAGTATTGCAAATGTATATATATTATTTTCTATGTTGACATTATTCGTGGAACATGTTACATTATTTAATAGATTATGTTACATTATAACATATTCATCATGTATTAAAGTTTGTTATCTTATAATAATGTAAACCTACGTTATCAATAATGTAGTCGTTACAGCTTTGATGTATGGATTGCTAAATTAAATAAAGTAAATAGTATATCTCAAAAATTAAAATTTTCTATGCTTTCAATTTCAGCGGTTTACGTGTTATTTAATTATAATATGCTATAACAATTTTATTGTAGAAAGATGTGGTTTAGATTAAGATTTATTCTTGTTTTATGAATAATGTAACATGTTAAGTTTTTTGTTGGCGTTATTTGCATGCCCTTTGTTTCATTATTTACTACTTAGTGATATATTTTCCAATAGGCAACTCAGAATAATGTATAGCATGTTTGTTAACATTGTTGTCATGCGTATGAGCTTTGGAATGCAAAGTGTTTGTGATATACGTTACATTATTAAACTCAATCACAACATTACAACAACTTAAATACACTAATATATGCTGCTAAAAGCAATAATACATGATGCGTCTTCATGTTGTTGTTATATACATTATTCAGTTGGTGCTGCAACATTATGCGCTTTCAGCATAATTATATTTAATACAATTGTGAAATATATTATTACCCTGAAGAAACATTTTGCACACTCTCTCTCTTCCATTAAAATTATCTCATGCTCCATCTCTTTCTCCCACAATTTTACTTATTTTTCCTCCTATAAAAATGATAAACATCTAGCTTGCATCGACCTCATCAATAATAATTTCTACACGTATAAGCTCATTTCTATTAGCCAAATTTCACTCGAAAGAAACAATTTTGCCGTCGACTTCTTCTTCTTTGGGGCGGGCCGGTGCGACGGAGGGGGCAACCATGGTGGATTTCTGTCGGAGGCAAAGGGAAATTGGCCGGCGGAGGGCACGATCGACTTCTTCTTCTTTGGGGTGGGCAGGCAAGACGGAGGGGGCAACCATGGTGGATTTTTGTCGGAGGCAAAGGGAAATCGGCCGGCGGAGGGCGCGACCGCCCCCTCCTCCACTGCTTGAGACATTGAAAGATGGCGCAGAGTTCTTACTTTGGTTGTTTGATTTTGTTTCATTTACGGAAGGGAGACTTAATCTTGCTAAAAAAAAGAAGCGTGAATCATGGAAACTTACTAACTGCATAATATATCATATGTCAACCTTACCCTTTTATCATTATTATAATTATTAAAAGAAAAGATAAAATGGAGCCATATAAACTGTCCGATCCATAAATTGAAGGGATGAGATTGACTTGGATATTATATATATATATATATATATATATATACAAACCCCCTATTATACAAACTATACAAACTTTAATCTCATCCACTAAATATAATTAATCAACGATTTTAATATATGTTCCATATAAATGTCAACGTGTTATGTAAAATTGGTCAACAAAGGTTAATTTAGAGATAAAAAATATAATCTGAAATCACTAAATCCGTTTAGATTTAGGAATCCCGATAAGTTCGTCTATTCATTTATCACGTCTCCCTCTCTCTTCTTTTCCTCCCAATTCAACTTTTTGTCTCTCCTCGTCGCCGTGAAGCTTATCATCTGCGGCTGCATCATGAGTTCTCACCGACAACGAGGGCAAGTTTCGGCGCCGTCAATTGAAAGTGAGATTTTGTTGCTGACATTTTGATATTAATGGTTTATTTTATGTTGCTGACACTATGAATTGCTGACATTTTGGGTAGTAAAGGTTGATTTCTTTTGCTGCTGACATTATGAATTGTGTATGAGCTTCTACTGACATTACCAAGCAAGGAACCCTGTTATGAATTGTTTTTTTTTCCCCTTATGTTTGTGAATTAGTATAGCACACGACCTTATTTAGTTGGTAGCGACACCTTTGGTATTGGTTTCAATTTAAGTGTTAATGATACATTCCTACTGAGAGTGCATAATTCGTTTTATGGACATTGCTTACTGACTTGGCCTAGTGACATTGCTTATTGAGAAATCCA